>NC_060121.1:498121468-498424498 GCF_021461395.2 Schistocerca americana
TTCAGTCGTCTGTAGGCTGTGTATCTGGAGACAACTGTTCCAGTGGTTGGGGTAAGATCCTGACCAAGGCTACCTGCAGTATTCCATGGCCGTCTTATGATGAGATGTCGGTCTTCTTGTGGTGTTGTACACTGTGGACGCCCGGTTCCGTAGGGCCTGGACACGTTTGATGTCTGCTGG
Organism: Schistocerca americana; assembly: GCF_021461395.2. Lineage (NCBI taxonomy): Eukaryota > Metazoa > Arthropoda > Insecta > Orthoptera > Acrididae > Schistocerca > Schistocerca americana. The sequence continues at coordinate 498,121,649 of NC_060121.1, forward strand.
ACTTGTTGTCATAATCTTGAGACCACACTTTGTGGCACACGGAGGGCCCGTGCTACTACCTCCTGTGTTTGACCAGCCTCCAGTCGCCCCAGTATTCCACACCTCTTAACGTCATCAATATGTGTTCTTTGAGCCATTTTCAACACACAGTCACCATTAGCACGTCTGAAAACGTTTGCACACTTACTCTCTGCACCGTACTGTGACTTGCACCAACACACCTTTGCGTATGTGGACTGCTGCCAGCGCCACTGTGCGACGACCGTAGGTTAAATGCACCGCATGGTCATACCCCGAGGCAATTTAAACCCGCAAACCACCCACCAGAGCGTTGTTTCACCATGTATCAGTATTATCCTTAATTTATGAGCATGAGTGTAGTTTCGAAAAGGAAGAGGCACCCTAGATAGCCTAAGTGCTGTAACTGCCGACATAGAACGTGTTTGTGCATCTAATGGTCACTGACGGCACTATTATTCGATGTTTCCGGTACGTACGACAGTGGCACGTGAACGTCCTGATACGGAACCTCCAGACACTGAGGGTGCCAGACCTCATTACTCGCAATCTTTACTCTCTCCTACGGCAACTTGTAACCTGCGTCAGACAGCTGGACAATACTTTTAATGCACCGCGTCTGGTCAACAGAGGACTGCCGCAAGACTTCCGCTTAAGTCGTATTCTTTATGCAATGTACTCGCCAGACCTTAGCACAGTTTTTGGTCTTTCAGTAAAAGTCCTAATGTACGCTGATGACATCTGCGTGTACAAGATGACGCTAAGGTGGTTGGATCGAGCTACGTACGTCCTGTATTCGTGGGCGTACAGAACTGAACTGAATCTGGCAGATAACAAATCTTCAGTGGTTGTCTTTACAAGGCACAGGTGGACGACAACCACGTCCGAGATACGATTATGGCCTTTTGCTATTACAGTTAGGAGCTCAATCAAATGGCTTGGACTGTTTGTCTACATCTACATGACCTGGGCAAGCCATTGGGAATATCTGATTTCCAAGATCATTCGATCACTCAATATCATACTATCGGTATCTCGCGTATGGTGGAGTGCCAAGGTTACCGTACTAATCATTCTTTACCATGGCATGATTCTGTCCATACTGGATTATGGGTGCACGTTATATGGCACTGCTTCGATGTCTCTACTAAACATGTAATATTCTCTGCAGGAACGTGCCATAAGCATCTGTCTTATGGCAATGAATTCTACACCTGCGTTTGCGCTTTTGGTGGAAGGAAGAGAGGTGCCTCTTTAATTCCGGAGGATTATCTTGGCTCAGAACTTCTCCAAAATCTTGACTCCTTCATTGAGGACAACAGGTACGTCGATAGGATTTGAAGGAGAAGGATACCCTCCTAGTTCAAAGTTTCAGGTAGTAAAGATATGTGAGACCTCTCGTCTGAAAAGACACTCTGCCTCCTGCCTTTAGTTTGGAATATGACGTACCAAGCCACCAGCCCACAATCTTATATCAGCCCAGAGAGCGAGATCGAACTTCCACTACTTCTGCTTTCATTCCCCATTTGATTGCATCAACGTTGCCCTCGTCGGTCAAAATTCACTGACGGCTTTGCTTACTTCTGCAGAGATTCATTATCTTGGGCTATGTTTAGGCTACCGACGAATGCCAAGCATCTTCGTTGCCGAAGCCCTTGCAATTAAGGAAACCCCACAATGTGCGGCAGTCTGTTCAACGACATCCTCACTGTCACGGACTCGAGGAGTGTTCTGGAAAACCTCGAGAAGCAGCACTGGGGCTCCAAATCTAACCGTCGTGTACTTGTTGTAATTAATTTACTCTGTCAGTGTAAAAGTCAACATAAACGTGTCTAGTTATTAGGGACCATAGGACATTCTGGTATCTCATAACAAGATAGTTGGCTACCTGGCAAAACAAAGTGTTACTGATTGCCAGCCTTGCTACACCTGCCTTCCATATACCAATTTGTTGCTGGAGTGAAGACGAAGGGTCATCAAGAGTGGTCACACGCGTAGGAGATCTCTCAACTGTCCAAATGTGGACTGTATCCAGAAATACAGCCGAGTATTCCGCGAAAAACCTTGTTCTCCCAAATCAAGCTATCTAGACATCATACCAATACCATAACGCGCATCAGGCTGTGTCACGGTTGTTACCCTTCACATCTTTATAGGATGAAAGTCCAGCCATCTCCATACTGCGAAGTCCACCGCCATGAAATTGCAAACGTCAACCATGTGATATTAGGATGTTCACGCTGACAGACAACGCCGCAAGTTTTTTAAGGTCTCGATCAGAGCAGGAATTCCTCACGCTGTTTCGACAGCAGATCATGACGGCCAGCTTCGGCAAGAAGTGTTGCCTAGTATCTGCAAGAAGCGGATTCCAGTTATAAGTCAGACTCAATGGTTCGATCGTAAGATATTGTGATTATTGATTGCGCTGCGTTCGTGAATCTATAGACTGTACCATGAAGATCACTTGTAATTAATGTAATTTCTAATGTGTCTGCTTTATAAGTTTGATACTGTATACCAAACCTGTAGTTACTTACTTCTCTGCCTAAATGTTTCATGCCAAAGGCCAATAAATTACATTAAAAAAAGGGTTGCAGTTTACTTACTGGAGTTTTTTAAAAGGAGCCGAAGAGTATGGGTTTAATAAGACCTCATGTTCTGTGGCCACGTTCGGTGCTTCGAACTGTGTACATGCTGTTGATGCTTATTGAAAGATTCTGCTCGTCGTGAAAATCTTCCCATCCTTTTGCTGTGTGACGAGTAGACTTTTGTCCGGGAATGGACTGGAGGTGCTGGGATCTAATCCATAATATTTGGATTAGTACTCATTTACGATAACCATTGAGTTTCTGTAAATAACCTATATACATATTAACAGACATTATTTCTGCTTCGTTTCGTTTGGTAATACCATTGATATAGGTACATAGCAAACACAGCCTTGTGGTATTTCCCGCGCCCGGGTTCCCAGGTTCGATTCCCGGCGGGGTCAGGGATTTTCTCTGCCTCGTGATGACTGGGTGTTGTGTGATGTCCTTAGGTTAGTTAGGTTTAAATAGTTCTAAGTTCTAGGGGACTGATGACCATAGATGTTAAGTCCCATAGTGCTCAGAGCCATTTGAACATTGTGGTATTTTATTTTTGAGAAGGCAATCAAGAGTCTTTTAAAATACTATTTTATGTTTCTAGTCAACATGCAAAAATAGCGACCATCAGGGAAAACGATGTGACACATTTTTGGCTTCGATGTTGTCATTGTGATGACATCGAAAACTGAAAGCTAAATAAACCTTACCGCTCATTGACAGTTAACCTCGCTTCCCAAATGTTTTCGTTGTCGAAAAATGACATTTGTAAATCTTAATTTATAAAGTGGCAGAACACTTTACAAGCTATACCTTTAACGTCCCCAGTACCCAATTACGGACGAGTTTCTTTACTACAAAGTATTCTACTAAAGGCGAGCCGTTGCACTTACGTGGATGAATTCATTTTATCCGATATAAAAAGCGTACTCTACAATACCAACAAAAATAAAACGTGATTAATAAAAATGGAAAGCTAAGAAAGACAAGTTACTTTAAATGAGGAAGGGATGTCAGAAAATCGTCTCGTTATTAACTTGTATGTGAAAGACTCAAGAATGAAATTGAAGAATATTTAATAACAGAATAAAAATAGAAAGGTGAACATGATTTTTTTTATTTACCTTTAAGAACCCCCCATAAAGACCTTCACCAAACGCACACGCACACGCACACGCACACGCACACGCACACGCACACGCACACGCTCACGCACACGCTCACGCACACGCACACGCACACGCACACGCGCGCACGCTAGGAGAGAAAGAGAGAGAGGAAAAGAAAGAGAGAGAGAGAATTATACGAATTTAAATAATATACTCGGATTAGACTAAGCCCTTTGATTTACACCTGTTGTCATATATCTCTTACGCTTCCATTACGAAGCAGTAAAAGTCTTTGTATACTCCAAAATCTCAGATTGTTAATAGTGTGGCACACAGGTCGATAACTGGTAGTTCTTTCTCACACTCGTATGTAAAACACGTTTTTGTTATTCATAAACATCTTTCGCTTTTATAAATAATAACAAGAAACACTTGACTTTTGGTCGCGATGAAGAACATTCTGTTGAGCACAAAATAACAACTTTAATTACATGTACTTTTTTATGTTTGTGCATGTAAACTGTATTGGCATCAATAGTAATTACACTGATTACATGAAAGCGCAGAAGTTAGTTGTAGAATGTTCCGGAAGGATCTAAAATACACAATGGACAAATACTGACTGACATGTGGTTCGAAATTATGTGCAAAAGAATAAATAAGTAAAAAAAAATAAAAACAGAGAAGTCGTTGGCTCCCACATTCTCTCTTAAACATTCGTTTCTGTTTCTTTTCTTACTAATTCCACCAACAGCACCCGTGATCCTACCGTTTACTACGTTATTTACGTAGTGTAACAAGCCTACCGAACCGCAGTTTCGGTAGTGGGCAACGCTATTAGTGATACAAAGATGGAGAAACTTGCACAGTATAGACTAGCTTTGACAGCTGCAACAAACAAACTTTCGGATCGAAGACCGCAACGATCAGCAACGTCAGTAGGAGAGCAACAACATCAGTTGTAGAAGAGGCGATATTGTTCATTGCCAGCAGTTTAATTCCCTCGGTCATAGCGTTTTATTTTAGTCAGCTGGCTGCGTTCTCTCGCATTTATGGCTCGCTGCTTACGTGACACGAGTAGTTCTCGAGCATGGCCGCAGTACATGTACTGCAACCAGGTAGCGAGACAAGCCGCAGCCGTGGGACAATTGCAGCTCTGCGGCCTGGGCAGCGGCGAGCGCGGCGGGGTGTGTAGGCCTCGCGCCGCCTCACGCCCTCATTAATCTCGCCGAGCGCTGGTCTCCGTCCTTGGCTAAGAGCCGCGACCAGGGCAGAGGCGGAGGGCGATGCGCGAGCCCTGACTCACCGCCGCCACACGTGGGGCGTGGCGTGGCGTGGCGTGGCGTGGACGCTTCCTCCTCCGCCGCCGCCTCTGGGAACAGCGGAGGCCGCCAGGTGTAAACGGGAGAAGTGTAAAAGACCGGATGTGCAGAATCGTAGATCGATATAACTGGCGTCCGTCCATTGCAGGATCCTACAGCATATCCTACGCTCAAAATATTATGACATTCTTGGAGGAAAACGAACGTCTCTCAAAGAATCAATGCATACAAAATTGTGAAGAAATACTTGTGTGAAATACAGTCTACTAGGTTCACACACATCTTGCAAACAATGGATCATGATGAACGGCTAGATACTAACTTCCTAATTATTCTGAGATGTTTAACACTACCTGCTTGTCAATCAGAAAAAAAATAAATTAGCAAGTGGTCAAAGAAATCGCCAACACGATAACGAAGACTTGCCTTCGGGAGTTATATGAAGAAACTTACCCGAATATGAAGACAAATGCTGCCATCTGGTTAAAGGGACATACGGTATTTTACCTATTATCAAAACGAAATGGAAGCGAAGAAGGTTTCTGGAGGTACATGAGTACAACATCACATCGTACAACAAATGGTAGCTATTAAGAGAAATGCGAGGTGTGCTCAAAAAGTAATGAGAGTTTTTGTTTTTCTTAAGAAATCTTTATTTATTCAACATGCAATGGTACTTGAATTACGTAACCATTACGGCACCTCATCTCAACCTCTCGATACCAGCAATATTCTACTGTATTTCTGTAAAATAGTTAACATATTTCTGTGACAATATTCAGATTTGATTTCATTAATGTAGAGGTACTTCGATACATCGATATGTATATATTGCAATGATATTCTTCTTATGTGTATTCTTTCTTCTGTCACTATGATCATTGACGTACTTGTAACTCAGATTTTTGGCCGCGTAAGCGGTTATTAGAGAGTCAAGTTTTGGTCGTCATGTTAAAAAGACGCAAATTGTAGTCAGTTTATGAAATGTGAACTTAAACAGTGAGGAAGATATTTTCAAGTATGTTTTATATTGTGAAGTGATGTTTCGGAACGAATTACGTGATACTGCAATAAAAGTAATAAAAAAGAGGTGTAACTTAAATTCGGAGTGCTAATTACTTTTTTACATCACCATTGTCCTAACTTGCAAAAGTTTAATCTTCAAGAATGGTTTACGAAACACATCTATAGAACTTTTGAATATTGCAGAATAACACCTAGGCTTCTTTGCATCCGAGCTTGGAATCATCACCACCTAGATTTTCGACGACTGAGCCATGAGTTCACAATGAGACCAGCGTGGGAAACACGAAAAGATAAGTGCCTAGTTTATCCATTATTTCAAGAAATGACTTTATTAAATGTGCTCTAATGACACCTGCCACATAATATAACTTTGTTGTTGCCCGAAAACGCAATATTTAGCAGCGTGAGCAACACTACAATCATAATTAATTTTTGACCTTTGTTGTGGTATGGTTGTTAGAAACAGAATTAGCATTTTCCTCTTCAATGTAGTTCCCCTCAGACATAATACACCCGAGCCACCGCTTACTCCGATCGTGGAATCACTTTAGGAACTCACTTTCCTTTATCGTGCTCAGCTCCTTCAACGAGTCTGTTTTTGTGACATCAATGGTGGTGAAACGACATACTTTCATGTGTCTCTTGTGCTTTGGGAACAGAAAGAAGTGCCATGTGAGGCGAATACGGTGGTTGAGGAAAAAAATATCACGGACAAGCATTGAGTTGTGAGCGGAAGCATTATCGTGATGCAATTTCCACGAGTGTTTTGCCACAGTTCTGATCATTTCCTTCAGATTGATTCATGCAAACGGTGCATTACTTGTAATATTCCTTGCTGATCGCACGACCGTAAGGCACGAACTCAAGTTCCACTGTCCCATCGTAATCGAAGGAAACAATGAGAAGAACCTTCACTTGACAAATTTTTTTTGGTCTTGGTTCTTCAGGAAGTTTCCATTGGGACGAATGGGCCTTGGTTTCGACGTTACATCTGTACCCCATATTTCGACACCTGTTGTAACCTTCTTTAGACTTTCAGGATCGTTGTCGACTTCATTCAGAAATTCCTGAGCAAAGCGTACGCGAGGTCGTTTTTGCTTGGGTTGAGCCAAAGGATATGTGGACATCATTAGCAACCTCTCTTATCGTTAGTCGACGATTTTTCGGAATCATTTTCTTTACTTCTCCACGTTGTTATCAATAATTGATGTACTACGGCGTCCAGGGAGGTCGTCTTTCTCAACGTCTTCTCGACCCTCTTTCGAACGTTTATGCCACTTGCAAACACTCATAGCAGGTTCGCCCAAAGGCATAGACAATATTTCAAATGCAGTGCTGCACTTTATTCCATTTTTCAAGCAAAAATTGATGAAAATTCTTTCAGCCATTTTTTTCAAAAGTAAAAGTTCACCGAGCGCTCAAAAACACTCATAACCTTTTCGAATGTCAACACTAAACTAAATATTGAAGACAGCTGAAAATGCAAACATACATCAGGAATGTTTGTACCAACAAGACATAAAAAATTATGATAATGAAATATGTAAAGCCCACAAAATTATAAAATTTCCGTTACTTTTTGATGTCACTTCGTATGCAATCTTTTTTTTAAAAAAACTGTAATAAAAATTCTACAAAGCTGTTAGTTAGATACATGTTCCGTGGATTATTTGAACGATTCTTTTATCGAAATGATGTAGAACGGCTCATTTTGTAGGTTATGTATACAGGAATCATGTTAACATTAATGAACACATTACTTTCTTTGTCCCACTCATGCAACTTTCAAGCTACCAGTTTTGAAATAGAAATCCGTTCTTAGAATGGGAGGAGCTGCCATCAAAAAACTTACTCAATGGGCATTTCCTTACAATATTCCAATACTGTGAATGTGTTGTAGTGCACATAATCTACACACATGAGATGTGATAAAAAAAATACGGCGAATAATTTTATTAGAAACAAAGTAATAATCTTACATGGAATTCGATTTTACATCCCTTAAGGTACTGTCCCTGGGTAGCAATGCACTTATCCCAACTATGAATCTATGAGTGGAAGCATTTCTGGAAGGCTTCTTTTGGAAGGGCGTTCTGTTCTTTAGGACATGTCTGAAAGAATAAATACCAGTTTCATTGGCCTCCTTCTGTGCTGGGTGCACACTCATTGGCCGAACTCTTGCGGGACTCGGTAAGATTGTCTGCCGCGAGTAATGAGTGTAATGGGCAGGCACTACGAATGTAGTGTGTGGACCTTAAGTTGGGACTGTGGGTCTCACGGGGAGGGTGCAAGGGATAAGTCCCTACAGTCGCACTATCCTCTGTGCCATCGGTGGCTCAGATGGGTAGAGTGTGTTGATTTAATTATCATTTCATTCTAAGAGAGCTGCATGGTCACTGATGGACATGTCCGAAAGAACAGATACCATCTTCATATAAACAGGAGTGTTGTGAAACTAGGCTCGCTCTCTTCGTACAAGACTACGCACGAGAGCCCAGATTAATGTGGAGTTGACTTGCTCAAGACATTCGGTACATTTCCTTAGAGAAGAAAACAGCAGTTTACCGAGTATTAGCCCAGTTCCACTACCTCATACAGGGTTTTCTAGCTGACAAAATCCCGTAAGTTTTTCATAACGGGGTCAACTTGATGTAATGGTGACATTTGTATTTCTGCAGTAGTGTTCTAGCACCGTTACTGGGTCAAGAAGACTTCAGTGAGCTACGGGATTTCTTCGCAACCTCCGTGAGGCTCTTCGCAGACAATTTTGTTGTTTATACGTTGCAGCTCCAACGGACTGTACCAAAAACAAGAATAAAGGAAGGGTATCGACGATTGCTGCAAGGACTAGCAACTGACACCGGACATAAATATACACAACTCATTACAAATAAAAAGGAAAAGAAGTCAATTACTGTCCGATTAAACTACTGTATGCAAATCACCGAAAACAGAAACAATGGCAAAATACCTACGGGGTGTACACTTGAGCGTACACCCCGATACCGACAGCTACTTGCGAACTATTTGCGCAGTGACTTCGATAACCCCCCTCACAGTTGGGAAAGTTGGGAAGTACCTGGCAGAGGATGATCGCTGTCATGGAGCTCCACGCGCTGCGAAATGTTTATCAACTTACAACATGGAATCTGTACGCCGATGGGCCATGCACATGGAATGACGTGCAGGATTTGCTTACATTTGTCTTTCTCTATTATATACTAGTTCCACATTATATTTCGTAGTTTCGAAGGTACTCTTGTTCTGTTATTGATACGGATGTAAATTCTAATTTTGCTTGTCGTATCTGGAAAATTACTGTTTCCTAATAATAGCAAAAGTGGTCAGCGTGATGAATTGCCGTCCTACGGGCCCGGGTTCGATTCCTGGTAAAAAAAGAAATGGTCGGTAGAACAGTTGCCTATGAAAGGCAAAGGACCCGTCTAGAATCTCGGTAGGGCACACAGTTTTATTCAGCCGGAAAGTTTCATATCAGCACACAAAAAAAGTGGTTCTCTTATGCGTAAAGAAAAAAAAAGATGAATAGAGCGTCTGCCATGTAAGCAGGAGATCCCGGGTTCGAGTCCTGGTCGGGGCACACATTTTCAACTGTCCCCGTTGACGTATATCAACACCTGTCGACAAATGGCTCTGAGCACTATGGGACTTAACATCTGTGGTCATCAGTCCCCTAGAACTTAGAACTACTTAAACCTAACTAACCGAAGGACATCACACACATCCACGCCCGAGGCAGGATTCGAACCTGCGACCGTAGCAGTCGCGCGGTTCCGGACTGAGCGCCTAGAACCGCTAGACCTCCGCGGTCGGTCACACCTGTCGACAGCTTAGGGTCTTGATTTAATTATCTTTTCACTTGGTAATTGGTGTACTTGCACAGCTTTCATCTTATGTGCAGAGAAGTATAAAGATGAGAAACATCATACTCCACACCAGTCGCCATGTTTTGAATTAAACAACAACACCCACACAATATAAAAGACTTAGTGACCCTCTGCATGACTGCCAGTCTTTGTATAATTTAAGTGTTCCAACGGGTTTATTTTAATTTCATATAGCGAGTTAAGTAAAGAAAGGGACTAATCGGAGAACTGATTCTACAGTTATTAGTGCCAGTCTTACACCCAGTACTGAATTCTCTCATCTCGAACAGATATTTCTGTGCATGGAACCGCATTTAAATGTGGTATATGGTTTACGATCAATAATGATTATCTTGTATATTAATTACAACAAAAATAATTTTAGAACCACATTTGAGGTCTACTGAAAAATTAATGTGTTAAAGATCCGTTTCTTTTTCTATGCAGTTCCGACGAAGCCTATTTGTGGTGGTGACAGTTAATTAACTTTCTTTGATTCAGTTCGCAAATGGGAACACCTTCTAAACTGGTCATTCTAATTTATACTATAGAAACATGCTGTTTTCCGAATGTATTTCTGCCCAAAAAGCGATTTTGGTTTCGAAATGAAATATTTTCATGAAACTTTTCATCCCATATTTAACTATTTAGGGGCTGAATTTCCAGAAATGCTGGAACACGTATTTTTTTTTTATTTCTGAGAAACCAAATGCCAGTTTTCGTACTTCTAGTTTCAAAATTGCCTTAATAGCGACATTTATTCAAAAAACCTTTCATCCCCTTTTTCACACCGATATCAGTTGAATTTCAAAAAATCTCTTGCTAAGCGATGCCTACTGTGTAAGATCAACACCCTCCACAAATTTCAAATTTCTATCATTTGTTTTTTGTACTGGACGATAATGAGTCGGTCAGTCAGGACATTTCTTTTTGCATATAAAGATTTATAGGAGCATAACACAATAAAAGGTCACAGAATAAACCTAATTTTTAAAATTAACGTTAGACTCCTTGAGATACAGAAGACAAGAGATACGGTCGCCTTGGTTAATTGAGTGTTCCGTGAAACTCGATACCGTTCCTCTCTGTGGTCTTGTGGACAAATTACAAGCTTACGGAATGTCGGACCAGATTCAAGACCTCTGCATCTACACCTATACTCAACAGGCCACCATACGATGCGTGGTAGAGAATACTGTTGGTACGACTACCACTTTCCTCCTTCCCTGTTCTATTGGTGAATGGTGCGTGGGAGGAACGACTGCTAGCACACATCGGTATGAGCTCTACTTTCTCAGAATTTCGCGATGCGTGTAGTGGAGGAAGTGATATGTCGGCCGACTCTTCTTGGAACGTGCAGTCTCGGTATTTTAGAAGTAAACACATCCGTAATGCATAACGCTTTCCTTGTAACGTACGCCACTGGAGTTTTTTGAGGATTTCCATAAAGCTCTCGCTCCTAGTAAATGATACGTTGAGAAAACCTGCACTGTTTTTTGGATCTTCTTTGCCTCTTCTATTAATCCAGCCTGGTAAGGGTCCAAAACTGACAGGAAACATTCACGAGTTTGTAAGCCACTTAGTTCGAGGATGGCTTACATTTCCTTAAAATTGTTCCAATGAATCTCATAAAATTAAATTTCATGTCCCTCCGGAAATAAGTATCCTCCGGACAAAGGAGCAGCCGTGGCTCGATTGTGCGAGGCGTGATACGTAGGTAGCAGGCGAGGATCTTCTGCACTAGCAGCCATACCTTTAACGCCGATCCACATGTTATACAGTATTCGTCAGTATCCACGAGGTGGCAATGTGGGCATAGAGGGGAGTCCGTCATCCCAATAGCGTGCAAACTTTGTCGTGTTACAACCTTCCCGTTCACCACCTGGTACCACGCGGCTCGTACCCGCGTGGAGAGGAACAGCGTCTGGACCGCTCTCCACACTGCAGGCCATAGGGTCGTCGGGCTTTTCCTCTCAATCACATTGTGGGGAATGGACCTTAGCAGCAAACTATAAATGTCTCTCGTCTTGGGAGTGCGAGTGTTTTGAGGGTCTGAGTGCACGTAATTATACTCAAGAATAAATGCCGAGAGGTACGAGAGTGAGGGGGTAATGTGTGCAATAGTGACACGTGGCAGAAGAGACGCCAGCAGCAATTCCTCTAACAGACGTCCCGTAAGGGAAGCATCTTGATGGGTCCACAATTTCATCATTGTGCACAAGTATCGCGCTGTAGCTCTCGCTCGGACATTCATAAGTCCCAGTCCGCCTTCACGCGGAGGGATGGAGAGTGTTTCGTAGCGGGCTTTGAATAGGAGTCCGGCGGTAGGGTAATATCCAAACGTTGCTTACAGTCTGTGTGCCATCGTTGACGATATTGGGAGAACCTGAGCCAAGTGGATCACCTTAGTCGCCACGTGGAGGTTTAGGTATTCCACACGCTGTAAGAGGTCAATCCGTCGAAGTAGGTTCAGTCGAACTTCTGTGCGTATCGCCTGGAGTAATCGTTTATAGTTTATGGTATCTGTACGGCGCACATCCTGTGTAAATGTTACGCCCGAGAACCGGATCGTGTTGACTAGTGGGAATGGGGCTAAAGCGCCCTCCTGTAGACCTCTCCCAATAGGCATCACTGTCGACTTGGCCAGATTCATGAGACTGCCCGCTGCCAACCCATATCGATTGATCCATTGTATCATCGAGCGTACCTCATCACTAGATCGGACAAGTGAGAGAAGGTCATCATCATATATCCTGCAGTGAAAGATGTGATCCCTCAATGACATGCCCGAGAACCTGTTTTTCAACCCCCCGACAAGTGGTTCGAGTGTGATCGTGTAAAGGATCATGGAGAGTGGGCATCTTTGGCGAACTGACCGTTGGATTGGCAAGGGACCCGCAATCCGTTCATTCAGCAATACACGGGATGCAGCTCCGCGGAAAAGGCACTGAAAGATGTCGAGAAGGTCAGGCGGGAAGCCCTTACGTGCCATAACTGACAGAAGGAACTTGTGGTGAACTCTGTCGAAGGCGTGGTCGAAATCAATGGAGATAAGAGCAGCTCGAAGGCGACAGGATGTGGCGATGGTTATTAAATCCCTGCATTCGCTGGTTGCCGTTTGTTGGTCACTCCGCCCTGTGTCGTTTGCTCCATGATGAGGAGTAGGGGCAGAACCTTCTTTATATAGCGGGCTAGTAATCGAGCGAAGATTTTATAGTCAGAGTTTAGTATTGTAATGGTCCTCGACCGTCCGACCTCTGGAAGGCTTTTGTATCGGTATGAAGAGACCTCCCACGAATCCATGTGGCACGTGGCAACCGGGGGTTATCAGTTCTTGGTACATGGTGATCCATCGGGGTATCATGAGGTCGCGGAAAGTCCGATAAAACTCGAGCGGCAGTCCGTCTGGCCAGGGCAACTTGTTGAGTGCTCCCTCGTTAAGCGCGTCCTTGATGTCGTCCTCTGTAAATCCAGCTAAAAGAGACGCCACTGCTGCATAGTCGAGGGTGTGCGATACGTACTGCAGTACGTCGTGATCGTCCGCTTCCTCTGTGTTCACCTCTTCGTAAAACCGGCGATAGTGATCTGCAAAGGCTTCCTCAACTGCCGCCTGAGTCATTACTACCCTACCATCCAGCAAAATGAAGTCCATGATAAGCTGCTGTCGGCGTCGGCGGCTGTCGAGCACGATGTGATGAATAGACGGGTTTTCTCTTCCCGTTCGGTCTTGACGTCGTGACCGCTCGACGACCCCCTCCAAACGTTGCCTTGTAAGAGACAATATTTTACCTTTAATTCGGCGGCTTCCCATTTGTCGGTCTGGTGACAGTGTTTGGGTGGCGATTTCGCGGAGCATTGTGTAATAAAAGTCCAATGTGTGACGATGCCACGCTGCGATTTCTTTTTCATATTGTGTTAGCACACGACGAAACGCTAGTTTTGCATATTCCATCCACCATGCTGGAGTCGAAGGATATCGGGGAAGACGACGTTCGCAATCCATCCATGTGCCGGCGATAGTTGGACGGCATTCAGGGTCTTGAAGTGTGCCTCGTTCAGATACCAGGGTCCACTGCTGCGCCATATCCGCTGCTGCTGTATAGTGACCGTGCATATGAAAGCGCTATGATCGTAGAAAGCAAGTGGCCAAAGTTCGGTGTCCAACACTGCCGGTACTAGAGCTCGCGAGACATAAATGCGATCTAGGAGACTGACTGAGTGACTAGTAAAGTATGTGGGTCCGGGACGGTCACCATGCACTTTCTCCCAAGTATCGGTGAGATATAGATCTCGAACCAGTAGTCGAAGTTCTTGGCAAGTCGAGAAATATGGGACTTGGTCTTCGGGGTGGAGCACACAGTTAAAGTCGCCGCCGAAGATGTATTGATCGAAGCGACTAATAAAGAGGGAGGCATATGTTCCGAGTAGACCTGCGATCGCTCGCGGCGTTGGTCAGTTCCTGATGGAGCGTAAATGTTAATGATGCGCCAGCCCAGCGCTGCGATCGCCAGCCCCCTGCCAGACGGAAGGTAAGTCACTTCGTCGATGGCAATTCCGTCTCGCGCTAGTATTGCCGTCCCACTGCCATTTCGGTCCTCCGGTGACATATAAGTCACATAACCGTTGAAGACGGGGAGGGCCGCTATATACACTTCTTGCAACAGGGCAATGTGAACATCCGGAGAGTGAAGCATCTCACGCAGCAACTGGGTCTTTATTGCCGTTCTGATCGTATTGAGGTTAATCGTGGCTACACGATACGCTTGTTGCCAAACCGCAGGCGCTAAGTTATCCATTGTCTATGGAGTTTCCGATTGTATTGGCACCTCCGCATCCCCCCAAACCTCACCTGCAGTCGTTTCTAGAGTGCCGGCGCCAATGGCGTGGGTCCTGTTCTTGTAACTTGCATGGTGTCGTCGTCGTCGTGGTCATCCGCCCACGCCGGGGAACTCAGAGCAAGATCAGCTTCCCTAGCTTTCTCAGGACACGGCATGGGTGCTTGCACTCCAGAAGGTGGTGGGCAGCACCTGTCCTGCATATCGGCATCCGACTGCGCCACTGTTGATATGTGTGATTTGTCCTCAGTTCCGGTCGGTGGGGCCACACTGCAGCAAATGGCGACCACCTCTGTGGTAGCGTCGTCATTGAAGGTGGAGTCGTCGTCCTCTGGAGGCTGTGTCACATCCCGTTCGGAAGTTGCTCTACGCCTCCGCTTCCGTCGCTTCGAAGAGCGTTGCTTCCTGGTGTGTCCTGCTGTGTCAGACGATGGCAACGACTCACGACGTTCCGGCACAAAGGCCGCCATAGGCACAATAAGCGCGTCTACTTCCATGCTATCGCCAGGTATCGCGTCATCCGTCGACGGGGGCGGCGCCATCGGAGTTGAATCCGTAACTTGCAGAAGGGATGTGTCGTCATCGCCCTGTATTGGAGGATGGAACTGCGACCCAACAGTGGATATCAGCTGTCATGGTGAAGTTGTATCGGTCGTAAGGGCTGCTGCATAAGTCACAGGAACCCTCGTCGGCTGCGATGGCGGGTCCGCGTCAGCCGGCGGCAGTTATGATTCGACGTTGGATACATTCGAATCTGAGATGTCCCTCCTTCCCACAACCAGAGTAGGTCTTCGGTTGCCCATCGTAGATGACGATGGCACGGCAACCATCGATATTTAGATGTGAAAGTACATGTCTTTTAAGTTCTATTCGGACCTGGCGGACTCCGTTCAGTACAGGATATGTCTGGAATTGCGTCCATTTTTCCGCAATATGATTATGCACCGTGCCGTAGGGGCGCAGCGCTGCCACGACGTCCTCCGCCGGTGGTTCTAATGGAAGTTAGAAAAGCCTGATCGTCCGAAGTCCCATTTCAGAGTAATCGACGTGCATAGTCCTCACACTGCCATCAGCATAGCAGAAACGGAGGCCCTGTTTCGTCTCCCGATGGATCCGTTCACATGTTGCGTCGTTGATGATCTTGACATATACGATGCTACTCCCAGTGGACAAGTGAATGCCAACAACGTCGGTAGCTGGGATTTTTACCTCTTATTGTAGAAATCGTTCGACTTCAAGTGCTTTGGGCTGTGCGTATTGATGCACCATAGTGATCCTTATGCTGAGTACGGCACGGGCGAAACGGCCGAGTACGATGTGAACAACACGAACGTTCGCTCCGCGGCAGGAACACACAAACAGCGTGTCCTCACGCAGCACTGCCAAAGGCCATCTTCCTTCCATCTGAGCCACCAAGGACACAGAGGATAGTGCGACTGTAGGGACGCTACCCGCGATACCTACATTCCCAACTTAATGTCCACACACTACATTCGTAGTGCCCCTGCCCATTACACTCATTACTCGCGGTAGACAATCTCACCGAATCCCTATGACTTTGGGCAACACGTGTGCATCTGCACAGAAGAAGGTCAATGGCCGGTTAGCCTTAACTGTATGAAGATGGTATCTGTTCTTTCTGACATGTCCGGAAGAACAGATATCATCTTCATATACTGACCAAGTCCGTCCGAAGAACTCATAAACTCTCTAACACATTGAAAATAAATATTGTCCAGGCTTCCATACTATGCAAACAAATTACCAACTTGCGTACAATGTAAGACTTCAGTGTCAGAGAAAATCCACTCGGTATTATAGAGTTTACAGAAGAATATGGTTTCGTTAACAGCAAGAAATACAGTACATATGAAGCCCTGCAACGACAAAATAATGAGAAAGTATCTGCCGTGTTGAGATTGAGCTACATAATTCTGTACAACTACATGCGGTGAAAAACTATATATCCCGCCCAAGGCTTTATATGTCGAATCTGAAAGCATACAGGGCCTCGTACCCAGTGTGGCAGGCTAGAGGTTTTTGTGCGGCCCACCAAGACAGTCGCACAAATCCGCCTTGAAATAAGATTTCCTTCCCATGCGCGACAGAAAATTTCCTCTAGGTTGGCCACGACAACAAACGTGCTATTCGTACAGACCAAGCTGACACTCGATGCGGTGGCTGATGGGAGGATTCCCATCATCCACCATACCGAGCGTCAACTTAGTTCCCGGCAATTAAGAGTAGCAGGATGCGCATGCTTTTCTGGTTGATCTGTTACTTCT
Organism: Schistocerca americana; assembly: GCF_021461395.2. Taxonomy (NCBI): domain Eukaryota; kingdom Metazoa; phylum Arthropoda; class Insecta; order Orthoptera; family Acrididae; genus Schistocerca; species Schistocerca americana. Next base: position 498,138,713 of record NC_060121.1, read on the forward strand.
ATTTCGTCTGTGCAACAGAGTATAAATTTTCAACTTTAGTGGAACCAAGTACCCTCCGAAAAACGTAAAATCATTGATTAATATCGTGTTTTTAATGAAGCATAGTCAAACACATACTTGTTTGTCGAAACAGGGGATAAAGCAGTTTGTTTATTGTGTCATGAAACGATAGTAATGTTTAAGGAGTATAATTTGAAGGGACATTACGAAACAAAACATACAGAATATGGATGCAAACTTTCCAAGGAAGAATAACAGCAGCGGAGTAGCGCAAAAGGCTGAAGAAGCAAAGAACGCTATTTACAAGCAATCATCATTTCGAAATTTCTCATGTAAAGCAAAAATTAATGCGTTACATGTATAAAGTGTTCAATCAGTATATCTGTATAATCTGTGTAAATATACATAAGCACAAACCATTTCAGACGAGAATAGCTCGAGGATGTACCGAGATCTTCTCTCTGAAATAGGTAGAAATAGGCCATTATCAACCAACATGCTACTTGGACTATATTACACATCCAAATACAGTATATCACTTCCCTTTACATACTGAAAATTATTTTCACCACACAAATTACATTACATTTTCTTTTTTAATTTTTCTTTGGCATTTGCATTATATAAATTATATTGTCTTCAACTAGGTAATAATAAATTAGATGGAACCATTTTAACAACTGTTAAGCATTCAGTTCGCTGCAACCTCAGAGAAATCTTTATACATCATGTTTTTTACATTATTTATAAAAAAAGGCATTAACAGCTGTATACCAATAAGATTGTAACAATGCGAAGTCTTTGCTGTTAGATTAAGAAGCATCCGACCCACCTTGCTTTTCAAGGCAGCGGTCTACTCTGTACTGTTAATGAAACAAATAAAATAAATAATAAATAATAAATTTCAAAATAGCGATACAAAAAAAGTTTTATGATAGTTTAACACCTTTCTTAGCGGAACAAGCCTTTTTCGTATGGCGAGTTTATTAAGCAGTGTATTGTAGAGTGTGCTAGCATCTTGTATCCTGTTATTAATAGCATATTTGAAAGCATTTGATGGTCTGGAAGGACTATAGCGCAGTGCGTTGACTTAGTGACAAGGTCAAAGAACATCTGAAAACTGAGATTAAAGATTTTGTTTCGTTTCCTTTTGCAATAGATGAGAGCACAGATGACGGAGACAGTGAACAATTATTCATTTCTATCCGAGAAATTAATGAAAATTTCGTCATCACCAAGGAATTACTTGGCCTAGAATCAATCACAGATAGAACCAGTTGTCAGGAGTTGTTGAGCGTGCTGCGAATTGTGTGGAGAAAAGTGGCTTGTCCTGGAATAAAACCGTAAGCGTTACAACAGATGTGGCCAGAGCTTTCAATACGACAAACGAAATGTTTAATGCTGTGACAGTAGTTGACTTTTACAAATCTTTGTCAGCTCAAATATTTAAATGAATGGAGAAATGTACTGGGGAAAGTGTTCTTCCTATATGGGTCTGGCTGTATTTGTGATCAAAGTTTTTGTAAGTCTACGATCAACTCTAGTAAATATCGATTCCTCTTTCAGAGACATTAGTTTGCAAGCTATGATCAGAATGTCAACAACACGCCTCACTCCTCACTTCAAACAAATTTTACAGAATTGTGATGGGATGAATTTCTTTCATTAAACTGGTTCTAAAATCAAATGTGCTTGCTGATATAGATGATACAAAATTAACAAAGTAAATAACTTGAAAAAACTATGACTATTTTATTCATGTTTTGATTTTTATGGTAAAAATTTTACCTTTTCTCAGATTCAGAGTTAACTAATGAACGCAGTCGGTTTAAAAGATACTACAATCCGCTAAGCTCTGTTTCCACTTTGTGGCCCCCGAGCCAAACAGTCACCCGCCCCTGCCCTTGACCATAATTAGTTCTTCTGCCATTGAGCTTTGCCTTCGCTCCCTTTCTTTGCCATCGTTCTCTAGCTATAAGCCCTCCAGCAGAACACACTGTAGTTTGAATACCATAATTACTTTTAGATTACTTTCGTACGAGGTATTTTTATATTACCTATATTACATATACAGAACACTCCCCCGAAAATCACTTAAATTTACCTGACAGACCTCACCGTTCACAGAACTGAAACGCCATTTCATGAATATAATGTATTTAACAACACAATATCACATGTTAATAAATGATAATAATTATGTCTCTCTTTTATTCATCGTAATTCTTGGTATAGTCACCTTTACTACTCGTAACAGTTGCAAGATCTAGTACATGTTTACATAACAAGAAGATTATCACACTATATCAACGCAGCTTTTACGTATTCCCAGTTGGCTTCTGTCTTGGCCAAAGTTGGTTTAATAAGTTTTCTGCCATTTCGCCGGCACTTGTGACCGTAGAATTAAGAAGACAGTGCATTGTGTTCCCATGTTTGAATATTCACTCTCACATGTGTTGAATTTTTGTTCCTTGATTCTAATGAGAATTATTGGTGAGTCCGACCATCTTGTCCATTCACCTGTTCATTCGATTTTGATTAGTAGACTGTTGGACAAGAATGTACTTTACAATAGCTAGGGGTGAATCTGATAATTTTTGGATTCGTACTAATTTACTCTGATCACTGAACATTATAAACAAATATATCTTCTTGATACATAAATTATAGTTGTTTCTCACTGTGAGGCTCAGTATTAATCTGCAATGTATTGGAACTACGAAGCCAGCTACGTAAATTTTCAAATCAGTGTCAGAAGGAAATTAATTCCAGTGCTTAAAACGTTCTAGAAAACTAGCAGTAAATGCTCCAAACTTTTGAAGACTGTAGGAAGAGATGTGTTAGTTGTGAGTGAAAACATAAAAATAGCCATCTCCTTTCACATTTACCGTCAATCTTGTGGTAGAGTGCTGCAGTAACGTGAATACCACTTTCAGAGAACAGTTGAGAAAGAACTCCAAGAGTTAGAGATGTTTCACCGTGCCAACCGTTTTGTTCACTGTCCTAAACGTGCTGCTGTTTCACTGGATTACTGAAAACAACCCGTTATTTAGTGGATAATTGTTAAAAGTGTGGTGGGCTTTAGCGAGTATAGTTGGTAGCTGCTGGGCGTTCGTCCGGCTTTTTTCTGTGGTAATACGGCTCTGAGCACTATGCGACTTAACTTCTGTGGTCATCAGTCGCCTAGAACTTAGAACTAATTAAACCTAACCAACCTAAGGACATCACACACATCCATGCCCGAGGCAGGATTCGATCCTGCGACCGTAGCGGTCGCTCGGCTTCAGACTGTAGCGCCTAGAACCGCACGGCCACTCCGGCTGGCTCTCTCGTAATATCGGAAGTCGAAGACGATTTACGTTGCTCAGCCATCTTAAAAATATGGGTTACTTTTCACTGCTGGCGATCTGTTTGGATTCTAGGACAGAGCTTTCTCCTCTTGATGAGCCTTCCTAAGTAATTCTAAGAGTAACGTTTCTAGTTTCATATTACACTACTGCAAGTACACCTACCCTGGAAATCGTCCGACCGAAAACAATATAGAAAATAATTTTTTGTGAATGTTGTGAAGTTTTGTTTTAGTATATTCTCAAATAATGGAAAAAAACATAAATTTTTTAATTATTGTCTTATAAATCCATTTTGTCTCGTTCTTCCGGACTGCAAGAAATGGTAACGTATGTGTATTAGTCTCAGTTACAAAAAGTTTTATGTTGTGGGCAACCGCAGCTGAAGCAATCCATATTTGACAAGTAAACCGCTTTCGTATTAGAGTAGCTTGTAACCTACGTCCTCAGTTACTAACTCTTCACTTCCCTCTAATACCACAGAGGTTACACCCTGATGTTTTAACACATTTCCTATTATTCTGACCCTTCTTCTCGCCAGTGTATTCCATATGGACCTTTCCTAGCTTATCAGTCCCCATTCTTCTTTAACACTACGTGTCAAATGCATCGCTTCTGATCTCCTCTGTTTGTCCATAGTCCATGTGTCACTACCATTTAATTTCGTGCCCTAAACATACATTCTCTGAAATTTCGTCCTCAAATTAATTAAGGCCTATGTTTGAAACTAGCAGACTTCTCTTGATCTCGAATGCCCTTTTTGCCAGTGCTACTCTGCTTTTTGTGTCCTGTTTGGTCCGTCCGTGATGGGTTATTTTGCTCCCAAGGTAGGAAAACTCCTTAGCGTCGTCTACTTTGGGATCGCCAATTTTGATTTTAAATTTCTCGCTGTTCTCATTTCTGCTGTTCCTCATTACTTTCTTCTTTCTTTACTCTCAAAACAAATTCTATAGTCATTAGACTGCTCATTCCATTCAGCAGATTTTCTAATTCTTCTTCACTTTCACTGAGGATAGCAATGTCATCAGCGAATCTGGTCATCGACATCCTTTCATCTCGAGTTTTTTGTACCACTCTTGAACTTTTCTTTCACATCTGTCATGCTTCTTCGATGTATACTCTTAGATTGAAGAGTACAAACTATATCCCTACCTTACAGTCTTTTTGATCCGAGCACTTAGTTCTTGGTCTTCCACCCTTATTTTTCCTTCATGGTTCTTGTACATGTTGTAGTACACCCGTTTTTCCCTATTTCTTACTCCAAATTTTCTCATAATTTCGAACATCTAGCACCATTTTACATTGTCGACAAATAATATGAAAGTGCCTTGATTTTTCCTCAGTCTAGCCTCCATTATGAAAAGGAGCATATGAACCTATATTTACGGGAAGTTGCATATAGAGCTGGAAGTGTTCTTTTTGTCAGATATGTTCAAAGCTAGACGAATTACTAAGAATTTACATATTGGACTGGAAGTTAATGGATTTGAAATACGTTTCACGGTTTTCTGTACCATCGTATTCACTGACAAGCTTCCATGTGGTCATATCCCCAATAACAAATATTCTTCTTTGGTGAATCGAATTTTTTCTTAGGACTGGAGTCGGACAGAAACATGGCTTAAAATATGTCTATACGGACTCGTACGGTAGCACGTATGACATACAGAAATACGGTGGCTACAGTAGGAGTGAAGTGTTATACTGGTACCATAAATGGTGACGTTTTCATAACAATGTATAATCATTAGTAATCACCACGTGCTAGATGTGATACCCGACGGAATTCATCGCCAGTTTGATGAAAAAAGTAGCTATGGTTTTGTGAATGAGAAGAATATGCTTTGTTGCATGCCGCTGTTCAAAGAAGGTCGAACGTCGTGTCGCAACGAAACAAAAGCCTTGCGCCAGCCGGTCTGACAACATGATCACGAGAGTGCAGACAGTCTGAGTGATCAGCGATTCAATGCGGAAGATATCACATCAGTAGTTGTTATTTCTATTGGGTGAGTGCACACGATCCATAACTTGATTATGCAAAAAGTCTCTTCCAAGTGGGTGCCAAGCAACCTTCACACTTGGTGACATGACGAATAAGACTTTCATTTCAAGAAATGTGTCAATGACTCATGGATGCTGTTTTTGAGTCATGAAACAAAGCACTAGTCACCTCAGTGGAAACACATAGATTGGTTCAATTGGCTCTGAGCACTGTGGGACTTAACTGCTGAGATCATCAGTCCCAAGAACTTAGACCTACTTAAACCTACCTAACCTAAGGACATCACACACATGCATGCCCGAGGCAGGATTCGAATCTGCGACTATAGCGGGAAACACATAGACTCAGGAGACAAATGATGATGGCTATTTATTTCCGTTGCGATGGCATAATCCTTAGTGTCTTCTAGAGGGCGCTATGGTGAAAAGTGTGAGCTAAGAAGTTTTGTAGTAACAAGCTCCTTGCAACGTCGATAGAAACACGGTTGATAAAGATTGCACAAGTGCTCTATCAGCAAGACAAGGCACCACGGCATCGCTCGTATACGACACAGGTAGTTTCTTTGAGAACTTGAAATGGTTTCTCGTGTCCCTTATTCACCTGACCTGGATACTCGTGATATTTGGCTTATTTCAGCGATGAAAGTCTCTCACACCCGGTGGTCACACATTCCCCAATCGTGCAGTCACTGCATCAGCGATTTTCCAGCGCTCAGGACGGAGCCCTAAGAAAGTCTTCTCAGAGGCTCCTGACGTTGACGTTGCGAAAATAGTGTACGGGCAGAGCGTTATTGCTTTGAGAAATGACAGAAGATTTCTATTTTTTGTGTCACTTTTTTGTAGATAAGCAAATCGCACAATTCGGAGCTACAACTCACCTCGCAGGACAGCTAACTGACTCCCAAATGAAAAGACTGAACTTTTCTATTGCATGGAAATAATACTTGAGTGTGGTGCAGTAACATCTAGCAATTGGTCATGGGTGAAAATTACGACAGAACTACTTTTAGATGCATTTTTGTCATTGTGTTTGTCAAAGAGCATGTTACTCCTTGCCAAAATAATTAACCGAGGTCGAAACGATAGTAACGGTACGTCAGTAGCTGTGACAGTGTGCACTCTGTGGTCGTCAGTTGTATCACAATGTGCCCAGAACAAACCAGCAGATGCGGAAGATGCAAGCCCCTCTCTTGAGGCATTGTTCCTGAAAAATTCCTGAAGATGGTACCCCGCATGTGAGAGAGGCTATAATGCCTCAATTAAAGGCGCAGAGAAATAACGGCTCGGCTTCCCGACGGCAACACTATGAGCTGGCAGAAGCGCCAATTACGCCTTGCATCACGTTTTTGCCTTCGCGGCTCTGTCTGCGCCGCTAATTGAGCGTAAATACGTTGAATACCGGCCGGCGGAGCCCAACAGCTCGCCTCACGGCCCGCTTTTTACTTTTCGTGACTAATTGTATTCTTTACGGCGTGCTTTGTTTTCGTTTAGAACAATAGTGTTCTCCACGGCGTTCATTAATTTACATAGCGGATCGTTACAGAAAGTGTTCTGACGCCACCGCTGTGGAATTCGCCATGCTCTACGGGCGCACATATTTCCCACACACAATTCATACGGCGAAAACTGCCACGGCACGCATCTGCACCCAAAGATGGCGTCCCAAATCACAGAAGACGTGTGCTGAAGACCCGTGCCAAGAAGTGGTAACCGTTTACATTAAGAATAAAGCAGAAGCGCGTGGGAGACGTCCGCCATTATTCATCAAGAGCTCAATTAACATTTAGACGATACTGAAAGTGAGAATTTATGTTCTAGGATAAAGACCTGACTATGTGAAGCCCATTAATTCAAATGATTTTGAGATATTTATCAATTACAAATGACATACATAATTTTCTATTACGTTAGAAGTATAAAATATTTATGGTAATTAATCTGTATCTCGTTAAAAATACATGGCTGGTTATTAAAACTGCAACAGCCCGAAAGATACAAAATAAAGAAATTTTACCTCCAACTTGCATATACTATAGCAAAGAATACGTCATTACATTTTGTACGTGATGTGAGGGCATACATCGTGTCAAATTAATTCAAAAACCTGTTGTCCGTGGCAGCAACAATATCTCTAACCTGGATGGGCATAGAGCAGAGCAGAACTGAACTTGGGTTTCAGGTATGGGTACGTCGTTCCACGGCGTTTCAGTCCTATTGCACAATCCACCAAGAGGAGTGACTGACTGGTGAGTTGCAGGGTGCCACTTGCTAAGCGACGTACGTCCAGATTATTGTACTGCGTGAGAAGTCTGGAGACGGTGCTTGCCACGACAGTAGTTGAACAGCAGGAACAACATGCATTGTCTTGTTAAAAGATAACCCGACGAATTCTTTGAAGACAGGCGACAGTCATAGGACTTAGCACGTCAAAAATGTAGTGGTTTCTATCCAAATTAGTTGTTACGCCAGCCAGAGACGATCGTGCGGCATACCCCGTGTCTCACTATACCACGTCACTTTTAAAACGGTCTCTGTATATCACTAGCATCAGAACTTTCATGGACTGTGGCGAGGAATAGGCACAACTTTTTATCTCCTCTAAGCACTCTATAATTTAGTGTAGTCTATTTTTAACACCCTTTTTTCTCGAAATATTAGCAACTCCATGAAAGGTTTTGGATTTCTTCTTGCATATATTCAATTGCTTTGTGCCTTTTTCATATTGAAATGGGGAGAAAAACCTCAGAAAGAAGAGAATGGAGTAAAAAGAATGGAGATACAAAGACAAAAACTAAAATGTGTTAAAAAAGGTAGAATAAACAGGGCGGTTAGTAGTAAAGTTTGGCTACTTGAACTAGTGTAGATGGAACACCATTCACCTTGTGGATACCTAACTGCACTGCAGGATTTGCGTTGCTATGAGTATTAGTCTCATGACTTGCCGTTAGACGCCCGCACTGGTACGGCGATGTAGAGTTGTAACACAAACATCAGTGTGCATAACAGTTGCAGACAATCAGCATGAGTCTGGACGAGGTGTGCTTTATTGTAAAGCGGTTTTATCAAAACGACAGCAATAATGCTGCTACTTTTCGTGAGTATTGAAGCATTAAAGGGATAAAGAAAGATTGAAGAACATGATTAGGAAATTCGAATTAACTGACAATTTTGGGGATGCTCCTGGGAGAAGCCGACGGTCAACTGCACCACAAATTTTTGAAGAATTTACTGTTACGGAGGTTTGAGAATGCTGGATGCAAGTGTGATCTTCGGGCAGGGCACGAGTTGTGACGCGATGGTTGCACATTTCATGGTCCACCGTTCGAAAAGTGTTGCGAACAGTAGTGAAACGGTATCTCTATCGTGGTTCCAAGCAGTTGTCAATGCAGATGGAGCGACATCTGTAACCTGGAACATAAACGTGATGTGCAACTAACAAGTGCTATCCTATGATGTGGAAATTAAAATGCTTTCCTTTTCATCGTTTATTCATTATTTCTCTTTCACATGTCCTTAAAAATGTTTCCACAAAGTTTAATTGCCCGACGATGACTTTATTTCCATGGGGGCCCTCCCAAGTATCAGAAGTTTAATTATAACCACCCTGTGTGGACAGAACACTGAAGATGATTCGACTACAGGAAAAAAAGTAGTATTATTACAGATATACATGACAACTAACCAATATAAATGTGTGAAGCTAGAGAAATATTGTAGAAAGGTAGGTCTTGTGGAAAGTCAGAACTGCAATGTCTGTCTTATTGCTATGGGACTGGAACACTGTGAAAATTTTAACTAGACACAACGAATGATAGAGGTGAAAGGTCAAACATATTCTTTTTAATAAAACTCATTAGTTGTTGGCAACACCTTAATTACGAACCAATAATGGAGGCATAATACGCAAGTAGAGAGGTAATAATTGGACTTAATATCTACACAGAAAACACGCCTCACTCTTGACGGGGCATCTACAACTGTTATTCAGCATCAGTGATAAAATTCGCTACCGTTGTAAGAAATATTTATTTCTAAAAAGGAAAGCACCACTCGGTTTCAGGATATATGTCCTATCTTCAGGTGCATTTTAATACAATTATTTATTTCTAACAATGAAAGCACTAACCGGTAACAGGACATTCCTTTTTAGATATGAATAATTTTTACAACTGTAGCGGATTTTATTATCGGCGGTTATACAGAAAAGGTGAAGGGACAGTCTGAAGCATGCTAAAGTAAATGCAGAACCTGACTTAAATTCCGACCACAACCTGACTGTGGAAGAAGTACAAATAAAATTATTGAAGGTATGGAGAGGATATGCTAAAGAGAAATTAAATGCAGAGACTCTGATAGCGGCAGGTAAATTAATGGAACTGGAAAAAAAGGTTTACAGGAAAAGTAGAAAAGGGTGATGAGGAAGAGTGCATAAATAAGAAATGGATGAAAATGAGGGCTAGTCTCATGGTAACTGAACTAGACACTGCGGGAAACAAAATGTCTAAAAACATCAGGAAGGAACGAATAACGAAAAACAATTTTAAAAGGCGGACTAGCGGCGAAATGGAAAAATGTGGCGAAGAGAAGAGGGAAACTGATTTTTAGGAAATGAGATAGTGAATTAAGAGGAGAAGCGGAATATGCAAGAGAAAAACGGAAGAAAGGAAATTTCAGGAAATAGAGAAATTGGGAAAGAGGGCAAGCTCTAAATGATGTACAGATTAGAGAGATAAATAGTTTTGAAAATAGGAAAAAAGAAGATTAATACGGAAGTCGAAAGAAAGGATGAAAGTATAAGCAGAAAACCACAAGCGATGTTAAAAGGATGGCAAAAATTAATAACAGTGTCTGTATGAGATGGATCAAAGATCACGCAATATAAAGAGTGAGGAAAAGGAAAATGTGCTAGATGTTGAAAACGGGCACTGTTTTTGGACTCAGATGTGCAAAGAGTACTGATGAGATGGAAACTAACAAGGTGCGTGGTGAACTTCTAGCCGAAGTAATGAAGAGCTTGGTAAACAGAAGGAGGGAAGTGAGAGTGCTTCTTTGTCATGAGATATGCGAAACAGGAGACTGCCCAGAGGAATCTATAGCTACAGTAGTAATAGTAATTGGGAAAGAGAAGAATAGCAAAAAGTGTGAAGAATATGGAGCTGTCAGTTTAATTTCTCACTGAGCCAAACTACTGTAGACAATGTTGAACAGAAGGTTATACGAAACTGAAGGAACTTTGTATCTAGAAAGGGTAAAGGACCAACTAACTGGGCTAATAAGGGAGATAGGAGAGAGATATAGTGAGAGAGGAATAGAAATTTATGCAATATTCGTTCACCTGGAAAGGGATTACGACAGAGTACAGGGGAGCAAGTTGATGAGCATTTTGAGAAGAAAGTACTTCGCTTGAAAGACAGTACAGTAGTGCAAAATTTGTGTTTAGAACATAAGATAAGAATAAAATTTGGGAATGACATATATGAGGAGAGTATGGTTGTAAGAAGAGTGGGATGAGACTGCTGTCTTTCCTATTGCACCTTGACGTATAAAACGAGCCCCTCATCCAGGACGTGAAGGACCAAGGGATATCCACCGGCCGCCGCGTTACCTTCTCCCTTGCGGCAACATGCGAATGTGGTATGGAGAGACTTGTGGTCAGCACGCCGCTCTCCCCGCTGTTTTTCAGACTTTTCAGACCGTGAACTGCTACTACTCGGTGAAGTAGCACGTCAAATAGCATCGAGAGATCGAGAGGCTGAGTGCAACCCGTGTGCCTTCCTCTCATCGAGGAAAAATCCCTCACAGTACCGAGAATCGAACACAAGTCCTCTGCCTGGCAGCCATCTACGTTGACCACTCTTTCTAAATTTTTGTTCGTCATTATTCTCATCTTTTGGTCTGGGCAGACGTCACATGACTCTCTGTCAAGTTCATCGTTGAATAATTCACTCACTGTATTATTATTATCATTACTATTATTATTATTATTATTATTATTACAGAAGGCGGCCAGCCCTCTGATCAAACACGTTGGGCTATCGTGTCGGGTATCATTCAGCTGCGGAGGTGAACACTTTGGCGTATACCGAGAGGAAACTTCTGAGGAACGCTTAGTTGGAAAAAAAGCAGAGTATTTGTTGAAGACGTGAGAAAACATATGTACGATTTGCAAACGATATGTTATAATTAGCAGGAAGTAAAACTAGCGCACACAAAACGTTGAAAAATCTTAATGAGACCTCTTAACTGTTCAGTAAGCTGATCTTGAAGAGAAAAACTAAGTGCATGGTTTTTGGTAAAAGAGTTAAAATAGCCAATATTATGATACTACAAATCAAAATTAACGGAGTGACGGCTTCGAAACACCTCGGAAGCATAATGGCGGAAGATCTCACTTGTCAACAGGAGTTCGAAACTAGAATTGCGGTAGCTAGTAAAGCTTTCAGTAGAAAGCTTTATTATGTGAAAAACTGAATAAAGAGCTCGTAAAAAAACTAGTCAAATTGTCTGGACTGTGTCACTCTAATGTGCTAAAACAGAGACACTGAGAGGATGAAATGAAGTTTGAAGCATCTGAGAAGTAGGTGTGGAAGAGGAAGGAATGGCTCAGATGGTACGGAGAGTGACTAATGAAGGGATACTAGAAATTATATGGCAGAGAAAAGGGCTATTAGAAGTTATAAGACAAAGGAAGAAGAACTGGTTTGTTAACATGTTGCGACGGGATTGTTTGACAGCGAGTAACTTGGGAGGATTAGTACGTAGGAGAGTAATGAAAGAAAGCAGAAGACAGATGACAGCGCATGACATTACACAAAGTGGAATCTACATGGAAAGAGGACATGGAGAGCAACCGGGAGAAGACCTACCTTCGGGCAGAACACAACACTCTCCATCAATTTGATTGGAATTTTATGGACCTCCGTAAATGCATGGAGCAAATGATTCCTTCTGTTTGCAGAAGCACATTCTGTAGCCAGTAGTAGAAGACAGTACTGTGTGTATGTTTGTAGACACCACCTGCAAGACATTTTCGTGAGGTTCAGTGTTTCATTGACTTGTATACCGTACAAAATCCATTATTCCTTAATAGCCTCACTTGACTCAGAAATACTCCTTGAGATACTAGCAACTAAATAATTCCGCTAAGCTGAAATGCTAAAAGTGTTCACAAGCCTTAATTTCTGATTGAACTGAGAATACATGCATTGAGCAAGAGATATATTCTTAACGACAATCTTCTGTGGATTTATGTTTCCTTCTTCTCTCTCAGATGATTAATAAATGATTAACTGTTTGTATAAAGAAGTTCTCAGAACTCTCATGATAGCGAATTTAGGGCGTTACGTAGATTGCCTAGGAAGTTGCAATATGATATAACAGTATTCACTATTTTAAGTTACAAGTCTTTCGAGTGGTGTGATTTCCGTGTATTCTGTACTACTCTCTGTATTCTTACTTCCATTCTGCTTCCAGAGATAACTATAACCTATGTAATACTCGCTAATCGGGCACCACGTATTAGACTGTTGTTCTACTTTCGGTCAGCAAATAGCTGCAGTCCGTCGAAGAATAGACTATAAAAGTCATTGCTGTTTGACTTGAAGTGTCCATGCGTCGGTAGTGCAGTTACTATTACCAGAAGGCGTTTGTAAGCTCTGTGAAGGATGCCGATGAAATACAACGTGAGACAGATTCTCTGATGAGCAAAAAAATTATGACTACCTGCTTCTTAAAAGCTTGTTTGTCCGTCTTTTGAGCGAAATACGTCACTTATTCTGCATATCAGGGATCCGTCAGTTTGTTGGTTGGTTTGTGTGGGTATGTCGCACTAGATGTCTACGTAAATAACGGGCCGCTGATTTGAATACTCGGTGATAGTTCCCGACAGTAACTCAGATGGGCCCCATAGGATTTACATCAGGTGAATTTGGTTGCTGAGACATCAACATCACTATAAAGCTCCTCAAACCACCGTATCACGGTTTTGGCTCCCTGACACGGACAGTTATATTGCTGAGAGATGACATCGTCGATTGGGAAGACATGAAGCATGAAGGGATACAGATGGTTCGCGGCTGTCAGCGCGTCTTTGATTACTATCGCCACGTCCCATGCAAGAGCAGGGGAATGTCTCCCATAGCATAATATTGCTCCCAACAGCATGTGAACATGGCGCGCTGCACCTTTCGAGCCGCCATTCATCTCGATGACGGCGTCTGTTGAGACGACCATCGACCTAGAGTAGCAAAAATGTGATTAATTCGAAGAGCCAACACGTTTCAATTGATCGACGGTCGAATTTTTTTGCTCCTGTGCCCACTGCAGTCGCAACTGACGATGCCGTTGGGTCAGCATGTGAACACGTATGGGATGGTCTGCTGCGTACGAAGAACCATGTGCTCTGAAACACTTGTGCATGCACCAGCATTGTGCTCTGTCGGCAGAGATGCCACAGATCACCATCTGTCCTATTTTACAGAACAGACAGGCCTCCGAACCCTACATTTTGTGAAGAGTCGTGGACGTCAAACCATTTAGCGGCTAGTGGTACTTTCACTGTCTTACCTCTTTCCGTAGATGCTCACGACAGCAGCACGTGAACAATGGACCAGCTTCGCCGTTTTCGAGATACTCATTCACAGGCTCTGCGTAATAATAATCTGCCCTTTGTCAAAGTCGCTTATCTCCATAGATTTCACCACATCTTCGCCAGGACCATCCTCCGTCAGTGTCTCCTGTGCTTTGTTAATGCCTCACTTGTCTGTAAAGCCAGCAATCGGCATTCAACGTCAGGTGGGCAGTAGTCATAATGTTACGACTTATCAGTATATACTTTCAGGAGGAAAGAAAAATATTTCAACTGTGACCTGAACGTTCGTATCCCTTACAATAGCATCCCTGCTTTTAAAACACTTTTTACTTTTCTCAAATAAAAATAAAAAATCTTTTTACAGTTCCCATAGTGAAGAGACTGACAACACAAGAGTGGGATTGTGTATTTAATTAGTTTTCGAAAGTCTTTATCCTGTTATGGCCATATTACGTTTTATTAGTTAAATGTTCATAAGGTGCCGATATGAGAATCATGCTAGTTAACTCGTTTACAACACATTCAATGTATCTGCGACCACTCTTAGGGAATTAGGCACATAGTGTAATAACCTGTCAAAATCAACAGGTGTTTTGTAATTTTCAGAAATTTCAGATTGCTGGAATTAGCGTAAACGTCGTCGGCATACTAACAGCGCTACTTTGTTGTCAGTGACAGAACCAGAGCTTATAAGTGCTTAGATCATCGCTTTCTGAAATGGAAACTGCGTGGTAATTGACTACCATCAACATGTTTTGTGGCTTTAAAAGGGTAGTTTCTCCTTAAGCTCTCTTTATGCAAATGGCGAAGCGCGGAGCTGCTACGGAACGTGTAGAACGAGAGTAACTCTGCATGTAAAGGAGTTAAGGCTTTACCCAAGGTTAGATTACCGCAGTTGAACTGGTATAAGCGTCATGTTCTCAACTCTTTTTCTGGGTAATGATATTCTAGATGCATATGAGATTCACCTTACAGTGTAAGTCTACACCTGTATCTCATGTTCCTTATTCCACGGTTAAAACAAGCAAATGAAAATTCTTATAAGTGGTGTTTGCTACAAAATTATCTTGTATTTCAAAAAGCTACAACGTTATTTCAATTGTGAGACCATGTCTCTTCTTAAAATTCTCTTATGTCGAAGATATAGTCACTGCAGCCATTAACTACAATAATTTCTATATATTATGATGAAATAGGAAGACAGAAACAACCTCGGAAAACATTATTCAGATTACTGGAAAGGTGAGTATGCTGTTAGCAAGGGTGCAGTGATCCGGTGGCGCTCCAGTGCACTTGTCATCTCTGCACATAAGATACATTAGAATGTTTGACAGCAGACTGGTATCTGGTATTGTTACGATGGACTGAAGGAAATTTCGGTGGCGAATTTGGCCGCGTAGTGTCCAAGAATCACTTACCAGAAGAACAGTCTTTATTTTGGTGAGGTAGGGTGATACTGATTAACAAACTTTAACACGGTCAAAGTCTGTTAGAATGAGGTTTCACGTTCGTCCTCTCATTAACCGTTGACGGAAGCAGTTGGTGCTATCCAAAAACCTGACATCCAAATGATTCTGTCAGAGTTAGATGCAGACGAAAAATTGTCTGTTTTATGAAATGGCCAGTGTGGGACTATGGCTGAAAACCGTTTGCCGTCCGTCCGTGCTGCAACAACGGAAACGGTAATACATTTGACTCTTACGATCAAGGGACATCATGAAATCTGATTAACATCTACCATCCTCTCCCACCTCCACTGTCCTACTCACTTAAATACTGACGAAACCTCCAAATTCATAAACTGTGAAAATATCTAAAACAAATTTCTGTCAACATTTTACACTGAGGTACTCTACATTTAACCTCTAATTCAGTAGCTATTACGCCTTGAATGCCTCGTATAATGATTTAATTCCGTTGTAAGTTGTAAGACACAGACGTATCTCGAATAACGTCATTTATCTGTTCCATGGTGCACAAGAAGGTGGAAATAACATCCTTGAAACAATATCTGTAGAAAATGAACATGTAACCAGAAATTTTGGTTAAGTAAAATGAAATTTGTGAAACGTAAGAATGTGTTTTACTCTGTTACAATTACAACGATTTGCCATGAACCCAAACTCGTAAGTGAAAATAAAAAGAGCTGTCTCACTTCTACACTTCACTCGATTTTCCACACGTTGATACGTCTTTCATCTTAAGGCCTTTTAAAAATATGTTCTACTCTGTTGCAACCTAACGTTCATTATTTCGTAATCTACTAAAAACCGAAAACTAATATTTGACAAAACTGAAGGGGTTTCGCGAAACATTCCGATGAACGCCTTGCCAACGAACAGAATATCTCATTTGATCGTTTACATTCAGGTGAGTATTCGTCTGTTTACGACAAGAGGACACAGTGGTAGCTATTGTGAGCGGCACAGTGGTTCAAATGGCTCTGAGCACTATGGAACATAACATTTGAGGTCATCAGTCCCCTAGAACTTAGAAGTACTTAAACCTAACTAACCTAAGGACATCACACACATCCATACCCGAGGCAGGATTCGAACCTGCGACCGTAGCAGTCGCGCGGTTCCGAACTGAAGCGCCTAGAACCGCTCGGCCACAGCGGCCGGCGGCACAGTGGTCTACAAATGCTACTTCTTGATAGGAATAGGCTATGGTCTCGTGCTGTTCTCATCATAGTTTAAGTGAACCACACATACTATCAAAGATGCCTAGACGTGAAACCATTATCACCTCACTCAGTAAGTTTTTTGTATAAATAAACTATAAACACTATCCCTTGCAAACGTATGCGGGATAACCTAAGAAATAAAGAAAACAGATGGGACAACAAAAAGACTCCCGTGCATACAGACAACAACTAGAGGAATTAAACAGATAGGAGAATCCTTCGAAAAATTCTGGGTCCCACCATAGACAAAAGTTGCAAATAAAGTTTAAGAAATAACAAAAATATCTATCAAAAAGTTCACAAACTCTTGGGCACAGCTGAGAGAGTAAGGGTAAACTTCTTTTTACACACAGAAGAATTTAATTTCAAACCTAAAAGGAATAAAAATGAACCAGTCAGAGATACTTAAGAACTCTCAGAGGATACGTACATTACTGAGAAATACACTCAAAACACAAAAATTCAGTAACAAAAATTAAATACTTCCAGGGTTTTAAAGGATCCTCACCTAGGAACAATAGCAGAGCAATAGAATGAAAAGGTGCTAGGAAAATAAGAAGGAACTCATTCGAAATAAAAACTCCTCTGAGTAAATATTTTACGTAGTGTACACGGTTTATTGGATCTGTCGTAAGAAGAAATTATTTATTTAGAACATTGAACGATATTTATTTAAATAAAATGCTACAGTTGTGTAAAACTGAGCTGTTATTGATATTATGTTATGACAGAAAGTGGAGTCATCAACTGACAGGAAAAAGAGAAATCGAGAATGTAAATGCTGTATTCCTGATTGAATTCAGAATATTATTTTTCCAGATGACTATGACTGTTGAAATTTGCCTCGTCGCGTTTTCTGTTACGTCTTGTGTATGGAAGATCCATTAGTGAAGCTATGGTTGACTTGTGGATGAGAATGCAAGTTGCTGCCAGTAAAAGGACTACAAGAACTTTTGGCCTACAGCAAACCATAACATAGTCACTTCGTATTGAGAACATGATCTTCTTAAGGTGTCGTCTGTAAGCCAATGTTGGCGATCCACGTAACTCATTCTGATCTCTCTCTCCTCTAAGACCGCTACGGTCGCAGGTTCGAATCCTGCCTCGGGCATGGATGTTTGTGATGTCCTTAGGTTAGTTAGATTTAACTAGTTCTACGTTCTAGGGGACTAATGACCTCAGTAGTTGAGTCCCATAGTGCTCAGAGCCATTTGAACCATCTCTCCTCTAAGGCGCAGTTCTCTTATCTTCCGCGGTGAGCGCGTTAGTTCGATTTACTTAGCCCTCTCCGTACCCGACAGCCACCGCACACGCTCCGGGGGCACACCGTGGACATCTCGGAGCTGTCGTCAGCCGCTGCTATTACTATTATGTTGGTGACAACCATAAGAGTGTCGGCTCCCTTTAAGTTTGACGTCCGGCATAGTTTTCTTGCTTTCGATCACTGCTGGCTCCCAAAACATGTTACAAACAATTTTTTTCAGTGTATTTCTATGTATTAATTTTATTAGTTTTCATCATCCGTTGCTAGTCAGAGGCCCAGAGAAACAAATTTTTCACTCGGTATCAGTGATAACAAGTTAGTCCCGCTTTTCTGGTTGTTCCGCATTGCACAGAGATCGTCGCTATCTCTTTTTCATTTGAGTTAATGCTTCACTGTTTTTTGCCAAGGGTTCAGTTTCTGATTCCTGATTCTATTCCTTCGCTTTTATAGACTGTACATTCATCGTTGCTGATGGTTCTACCAATTGAAGGTTGAGAAGTTTACCCAGCCACGCTAATCTGTTACTCTTCGGCATTCTGTAATAGCTTCCTATACCATATGACATACCAATGTAAGTGACTATCTTTTGGCATGAACTTACAAACCTTATGTGTTACATACGAATGAGAAAATTCTTTGTGATCTGTGTGTACTTGATACCTAGTTCCCTAACTAGAAGCATAATATTGTCTTCCCTGTTTAAGTCTATTCACTCAGTATTTTAAAATGTATCAGTTAATTTAACTTCCCCATTATCAAAGTATTAATTTAAAAAGTTTTCTGTACAGCTATACACCAGAAGGTGCAATTCAAAAGTTGCGAAACCATCGTGTGAATCTCTAATCGACTTCAGCAAAAACAGTTGCAAGGACATTGGACTTTTCATTCTGTTTTATATTTTAATAGTTTTTATATCTGAGTATATATTTACACCTAATATCCTGTATGAATTGTTCAATCAATTATGAATTCTTCTAATGAACAATTGTGTCGCCTTCGAATTTCTTTTCTTGAGTTTCTCCCTCTTTCGGGTGACCTCTTGTCATATATTTCTCTATCAATTGATGTCTCTCGCTCCACATGCGCCCTATGTATTGTGTCGTTCTTTGTTTTATAATATTTAGCAGATCATTTTAATTTCTCATCCAATTAAAAAATGAAAATGTGGTGTGAGTAGGGCCTCCCGTCGGGTAGACCGTCCGCCAGGTGCAAGTCTTTCGATTTGATGCCACTTCGGAGACTTGCGAGTCGATGGAGATGAAATGATGATGATTAGGACAACACAACAGTCCCTGAGTAGAGAAAATCTCCGACCCAGCCGGGAATCGAACGCGGGCTCTTAGGATTGACATTCTGTCGCACTGACCGAGGTCGGACTTCTCACCCAACGAAGGACCTCAAAATCTAGTATTCTGTTATCTGAGACGTACGAAACAGACGACGATACAAAGACAGTCCAAAGTCTTATCTGTTTTCGATTTCGACGCTCATAAAGGAAAAGAGAGAATGTGAAAAATTTTGACCTATTTATAAATTATTTATTGGCTGTTCATTTCTGAATTTTTATTTGTCACCTAGAGTCCCGTTGTTATTGGTGCAAAAACCTGCCTAGGTATTTTAAAGAGGACCTATTATTCTAAATATTTTTGGTATTTCCGTTTTAGAGAATACCATACTTATCGACTTGGAAGGGTTAATAAACAGGCCGAATCCTACATTGCGCTGAACTATGCACCATCGTACATTGAACTACAGGAAGTTCATCTCCCATGAGGACGATTGTGAGTTGCAAAGTAACACGAACACATTTAAAAAAGCTGAACAAAGCGAAGAAGAGAAAACACATAAAAATTGTACGACAGTGAACGAAAGCTTAGCGAAACGTGAGAGAGGGAGGAGCGCTTTCGTATTGTCATTGAACAAAATAAATTGTCCTGCTCGAGGCCTGCATTTCCGCTACTCTGCCTTCGCTCTCAGCTTCACAGAGGACTCCGTAAGATCAGCGCGGACAATGCGGAAGCGTAGGAGGATGCGCTCACTTCCCACTGAGCTGCACGCGTGCTGTGAGGTGGGGAAGCCGTTTACTGATCTGACTTGCGAGACAGCAGCAAAGGGAAAAGGTGCGCAGCCCTTTGAAAGTGGGTGGGATTTCCAAAGCCATATGCTGTACCTGTTAGACCCCTGCGAGCTCACTACCACGAAAGCAGTGTGTTTCGTACATCCTTCGTCAATTCTGCTGAACAGTTCTCGAAGCAGCTTGTGATCAGAGTCGAAAAGGAGTGCCACAAGCCAAGAAATAAATGCAAGTTAAGTTGTCATCTTATACTAATAAAAGGTTAAAAATGGTACAAATGCACTATGGGACTTAAAATATGTGGTCATCAGTCCCCAAGACTTATAACTACGTAAACCTAACTAACCTAAGGAAATCACACACATCCATTCCAGACGCAGGATTCGAACCTACGATAGTTGCATCAGCCTTGTTCCAGTTGCTGACTTGTTCCAAGTCACCTGCAGAAATATTGAGCCATGCTGCCTCTATAGCCGTTCATAATTGCGAAAGCGTTACTGGTGCAGGATTTTGTCACGGACTGATCTCTCGATTATGTTCCATATGTTCGATGGGATTCATTTAGAGCGATTTGGGTGGCCCAACCATTCCCCCGAACCGTCCAGAATGTTCTTCAAACCAATTGCAAACAATAGTGGCCCGATGACATGGCGCACTGTCATCCATAAAATTCCATCGATGTTTGGAAACATGAAGGCCATGGTTCACTGCAAAATAGATTCTAAGTAGCCAAACATGACCATTTCCCATCAATGATAGCTTTAGTCCAGAAGACCCTGTCAATTCCATGTAAATACAACCCACATCATTATGGAGCCACCACCAGCTTTTACAATGCGTTGTATACAAGTTAGGTCCAGGACTTCGGGGATCTGCGCCACACTACGACCCTACCATCAGCTCTCAATAACTGAAATTCGGACTCATGTGACCAAGCCACAGTTTTCCAGTCTCTAGGGTCCAAACGATATGGTCTTGAGACCAAGAGAGGCGCTGCAGGCAATTTCGAGCTGTTAGCAAAGGCATTCACGTCGGTCGTCTGCTGCCACAGACCATTAACGTCAGATTTCGCTGCACCGTCCTAACGGATACGTTCTTCGAAAGTGCCACTTTGAGTACTGTTGTTATTTCACGCAATAAGGCTATGCAAACGCCGCTGCTCTCGGTCGTTAAGTGAAGGCCGTCAGCTATTGCATTGTCCGTGGTGAAAGGTAATGCCTGAAATTTGTTATTTTCGGCACCCTCTAAACACACAGTGAATCTCGAAATATTGAATTCCCTAACTACTTCCGAAATAGAGTGTCCCCTGCGTCTTGCCCCAACTACCGTTCCGCTCTCACAGTACGTTGATTCCCGTCATGCAGCCATAATCACGTCGGACACCTTGTCGTATGTATCACCTGGGCACAAATGACAGCTCCGCCAGCACACTGCCCTTTTATACCTTGTAACGTTGCACAGAAACCAGATGGGAGTTGTACGAGTCGAGGGGCATGAAAGGGTAGCAGTGGTTGGGAAGGGAGAGAGACAGGGTTGTAGACTCTCCCCGAAGTTATTCAGTCAGTGTATTGAGCAAGCAGTAAAGTAAACAAAAGAAAAATTCGGAATAGGTATTAAAATCCATGGAGAAGAAATAAAAACTTTGAGGTTCGCCGATGACATTGTAATTCTGTCAGAGACAGCAAAGGACTTGGAAGAGCAGTTGAACGGAATGGACAGTGTCTTGAAAGGAGAATATAAGATGAACATCAACAAAGGCAAAAAAAAGGATAATGGAATGCAGTCGAATTAAATCGGGTGATGCTGCGGGAATTGGATTAGGAAATGAGACACTAAAAGTAGTAAAGAAGTTTTGCTATTTGGGTAGCAAAATAAATTATGATGGTCGAAGTAGAGAGGATATAAAATGTAGACTGGCAATGGCAAGGAAAGCGTTTCTGAAGAAGAGAAATTTGTCAACATCGAGTATAGATTTAAGTGTGAGGAAGTCGTTTCTGAAAGTATTTGTATGGAATGTAGCCATGTATGGAAGTGAAATATGGACGATAAATATTTCGACAATAGAATAGAAGGTTTCGAAATGTGGTGCTACAGAAGAATGTTGAAGATTAGATGAGTAGATCACATAACTAATGAGGAGGTATTGAATAGAATTGGGGAGAAGAGGAGCTTGTGGCACAACTTAACTAGAAGAAGGGATCGGTTGGTAGGGCATGTTCTGAGACATCGAGGGATCACCAATTTAGTGTTGGAGGGCAGCGTGGAGGGTAAACATTGTAGAGGGAGACCACGAGATGAATACACTAAGCAGATTCAGAAGGATGTAGGTTGCAGTAGGTACTGGGAGATGAAGAAGCTGTCACAGGATAGAGTAGCATGGAGAGCTGCATCAAACCAGTCGCACGACTGAAGACCACAACAACAACGTGACACTACTGCCAGCTGCATACGAGAACATCGATATCCCATGATTTTTGTCACTTCAGTGTAGTCCATTATGCTTGACTTTTATGGCTAGCTTTTCATGCTACAGTCGTGAACGTTTCATCGCCACTGGGTCATGGAGCCACACGACGGAGTATATAAAGAATAGTTCAAGATGGCCCGAGAACGATTTTCAGACACTGAATTTGACTCCAGTGTTGTTGTGTGGAACGCATATTTTACGAAATTTATTCCACTACCGAGCGACTGGCTGACCAGGAACAGCGCTGCGAGGGAATTCACGCACTCGCATCTCGACTCTGAATAGAGGCGCGATGAGTAACACAAGGAAATTGCGTTCCTGCTGGCCTCACGATAAGTGATAGTTATAGCTGTGAAGACTCTGGTCAGGCCTGTAATGCTGGTGTGCATGACGACATCTGGCCACGCAACCGGCGAGTGGGCAGGCGCAGGCGGCAGCGGATGAGTAATGCCGCGGGCGAGCAGCACGCGCGGCCCGCTGCAGCCGCTGCGAGGCCGGAACACCGCGGCAAGGACGCGCGGCCCTAGAGATTCCCCGCGTCAGTCGGCTCTCGCATGACACAAGCCTCTTATTTACTTGTACGGACGTTCTCTTCGCCTGCTTTGTGTAAACACATTCGCTCCGAGACCTAAAACCCGTTTCGTATCGAGGTTGCTAATGGACACTTCGACAGCGCTCTGCCCGCATGTAGGTTCAAAATGGTTCAAATGGCTCTGAGCACTATGGGACTCAACTTCTGAGGTCATTAGTCCCCTATAACTTAGAACTAGTTAAACCTAACTAACCTGAGGACATCACACACATCCATGCCCAAGGCAGGATTCTAACCTGCGACCGTAGTGGTCTCGCGGTTCTAGACTGCAGCGCCTGGAACCGCACGGCCACTTCGGCCGGCCCCGCATGTAGGCTTTTCGATTACTGATGGCTGACGAAATATCAGTCACCAATATTTCACTTTAATGTTAAAGATGGTGGTGCATAGTTGCTCTCCTCCTGGTCGTTTAGCAATTTTGTGAGTGCTAATTCACAAACGTGTCTGCTGTGGTTGGTGACGTTAGGGATTAGATAGTCGGTCTGAGCGTGAAGAGGGCATTTCGGTTGACGAGGACTAAGCGATTGACCGTGTTCCTTTACCTTTATATTTACAGTGGGTGACGCTACAATGGCAGTGTACGAGTGGGAGTCAATGCGTAAGTCGTGAACTGGGACACAGATATCAGAGCAGCGTTTACCAGCCTGAAATTTATTTTCCTTTTCACCATACTGCCTTTGTAAACGCCAACATTTTTTCCATCACTTGATAATGCGTTGAAATCATGAAGGATATAATTATTGTGGCAGCGTTCGCATCTAACGAGTGACCTCTCGTGATTCGAGGACTATCGGAAAACACGGAATGATCGGCGTGAAACAGAAACCAGAGCGAAACTGCGATGTAGCTTTGCACAGGGATGTTGGGTAGTGACTCTAGCGTGCCCGTAGGTAGCGTTACGACACTCTTCTCAGTTCTGAGTGCGTAAAGATGCCTAGTGTCTCCCACCAGGAATGGGTTCCTGCAGAGAGATTTTGCCTGATTTCACGCAATCCCATGTAATGTAACTTTCAAGCATTTGCTTGTTCGTGACGCTTCTCGCCCATACTGTTCAGCGTTTTCAGTGGGAACTGTCTGACCACTCTCTGGACTAGGCTCCCTCTGGTTTTAATCTCTGCTCAGATGAAGATAACATTTTGGTACAGATAACGAGCTGCAGTCAAGCGCAGAAATTGTCAGAAAGCTCGGGAGGCTGCCTTCTGTGACGAGGGTGTCGGAAAGCTGGTACAACGCTACACAGATGTCTAAGGCGCAGCGGCGACGGTGTAGATAAATAGCTTGAAGGTGCAGCTAACAGTTGCCTTTCGCTATGGTTTCCATTTCGCTACCGACCGTTCATTACTTTTCGAACAGCCTCATACAACAAGTTCATTTGGTTTCTTAACTTGCTGCAACCCACAACACCGATGTGTGGTTGGGGAAGTGAGATACTTCTAGACGAGGAAACAATGTGCCATCACTGGATGACTACTATGGCTAGGACACTCCTTGTATGTGGCTTTGTGGTCCTTTGCTGAATTCCTGTATCCAATTGAAGTTTCTGTTAAATACAATTCAAACCATATACAGTACGAATTTCGTTATGGACCTGCTCTGCAGACAGTCCGTCAGCCGACAAAAATCGCGTTTTTCTGGTCGGGTACACACTCATAGAACACCGGTCACCTGTGTCTGATAGCAGATCGTTAATCATTGGCCGCGGAATACTGTTTACCGGTTTCCCTCCACGCGACATGTGCTGCCGCCTTCTAGATACGCATAGGCGCGAAATCTAAAAAATGAAAGATATACCGTATTCTGGGATTTGCAACTGATTTATTGACTTAAGCGCGTACGAGTGATACGCATAAAGTTTTAATTGTCAACTCAAATTGCGACTCTGAAACTTTAGAATGGGGATGTTCTCCAGAAGTTCATGCCTCAGTGCAACACATTTTGCCAGTTATGGAGGACACCCCCCCCCCCCCCCCCCCCCCCCCATGAACCATGGACCTTGCCGTTGGTGGGGAGGCTTGCGTGCCTCAACGATACAGATAGCGGTACCGTAGGTGCAACCACAACGGAGGGGTATCTGTTGAGAGGCCAGACAAACGTGTCATTCCTGAAGAGGGGCAGCAGCCTTTTCAGTAGTTGCAGGGGCAACAGTCTGGATGATTGACTGATCTGGCCTTGTAACACTAGCCAAAATGGCCTTTCTGTTTTGGTACTGGGAACGGCTGAAAGCAAGGGGAAACTACAGTCGTAATTTTTCCCCGAGGACATGCAGCTTTACTGTATGATTAAATGATGATGGCGTCCTCTTGGATAAAATATTTCGGAGGTAAAATCGTCCCCCATTCGGATCTCCGGGCGGGGACTACTCAACAGGACGTCGTTATCAGGAGAAAGAAAACTGGCGTTCTACGGATCGGAGCGTGGAATGTCAGATCCCTTAATCGGGCAGGTAGGTTTGAAAATTTAAAAAGGGAAATGGATAGGTTAAAGTTAGATATAGTGGCAATTAGTGAAGTTCGGTGGCAGGAGGGACAAGACTTTTGGTCAGGTGAATCCAGGGTTATAAATAAAAAATCAAATAGGGGTAATGCAGGAGTAGGTTCAATAATGAATAAGAAAATAGGAGTACGGGTAAGCTACCACAAACAGCATAGTGAACGCATTATTGTGGCCAAGATAGACACGAAGCCCACGCCAACTACAGTAGTACAAGTTTATATGCCAACTAGCTCTGCAGATGACGAAAAAATTGATGAAATGTATGATGAGATAAAAGAAATTATTTAGGTAGTGAAGCGAGACGAAAATTTAAGTCATCGGTGACTGGAATTCGAGAGTAGGAAAAGGGAAAGAAGGAAATGTAGTAGGTGAATATGGATTGGGGTTAAGAAATGAAAGAGGAAGCCGCCTGGTAGAATTTTGCGCAGAGCATAACTTAATCATAGCTAACACTTGGTTCAAGAATCATAAATGAAGGTTGTATACATGGTAGAAGCCTGGAGATACTGACAAGTTTCAGATAGATTATAAATGGTAAGACAGAGATTTAGGAACCAGGTTTTAAACAGTAAGACATTTCCAGGGACAGATGTGAACTCTGACCGCAATCTATTGGTTGTGAACTGTAGATTAAAACTGAAGAAACTGCAAAAAGGTGGGAATTTAAGGAGATGGGACCTGGATAAACTGAAAGAACCAGGGGTTGTACAGAATTTCAGGGAGAGCATAAGGGAACAATTGACAGGAATGGGGGAAAGAAATACAGTAGAGGAAGAATGGGTAGCTTTGAGGGATGAAATAGTGAAGGCACCAGAGGATCAAGTAGGTAAAAAGACGAGGGCTAGTAGAAATCCCTGGGTAACAGAAGAAATATTGAATTTAATTGATGAAAGGAGAAAATATAAAAATGAAGTAAACAAATCAGGCAAAAAGGAATACAAACGTCTCAAAAATGATGTCGACAGGAAGTGCAAAATGGCTAAGCAGGGATGGCTAGAGGACAAATGTAAGGATGTAGAGGCTCATCTCACTAGGGGTAAGATAGATACTGCCTACAGGAAAATTAAAGAGACCTTTGGAGAAAGGAGATCCACTTGCATGAATATCAAGAGCTTAGATGGAATCCCAGTTCCAAGCAAAGAGGGGAAAGCAGAAAGGTGGAAGGAGTATATAGAGCGTCTATAGAAGGGCGATGTACTTGAGGACCATATTATGGAAATGGAAGAGGATGTAGATGAAAATGAAATGGGAGATATGATACTGCGTGAAGAGTTTAACAGAGCACTGAAAGACCTGAGTCGAAACAAGGCCCCCGGAGTAGACAACATTGCATTAGAATTACTCAGAGCCTTGGGAGAGCCAGTTCGGACAAAACCCTACCATCTGGTGAACAAAATGTATGAGACAGGCGCAATAGCCTCAGACTTCAAGAATAATATAATAATTCGAATCCCAAAGAAAGCAGATGTTGACAGATGTGAAAATTACCGAACTATCAGTTTAATAAGTCACAGCTGCAAAGTACTAACGCGAATTCTTTACAGACGAATGGATAAACTGATAGAAGCCGACCTCGGCGAAGATCAATTTGGATTCCGTAGAAATGTTGGAACCCGTGAGGTAATACTGACCCTACGACTTATCTTAGAAGAAAGATTAAAGAAAGGCAAACCTACGTTTCTAACATTTGTAGACTTAGAGAAAACTTTTGACAATGTTGACTAGAATACTCTCTTTCAAATTCTAAAGGTGACAGGGGTAAAATACAGGGAGTGAAAGGCTATTTACAGTTTGTACAGAAAGCAGGTGGCAGTCATTCGAGTCGAGGGGTATGAAAGTGAAGCAGTGGTTGGGAAGGGAGTGAGACAGGGTTGTAGCCTATCCCCGATGTTATTCAATCTGTATATTGAGCAAACAATAAAGGAAACAAAACACAATTTCGGAGTAGGTATTAAAATCCATGGAGAAGAAATAAAAACTTTGAGGTTCGCCGATGACATTGTAATTCTGTCAGAGACAGCAAAGGACTTGGAAGAGCAGTTGAACGGAATGGACAGTGTCTTGAAAGTAAGGTATAAGATGAACATCAACAAAACCGAAACGAGGATAATGGAATGTAGTCGAATTAAGTCGGGTGATGCTGAGGGAATTAGATTAGGAAATGAGACACTTAAAGTAGTGAAGGAGTTTTGCTATTTGGGGATCAAAATAACTGATGATGGTCGAAGTAGAGAGGATATAAAATATAGACTGGCAATGGCAAGGAAAGCGTTTCTGAAGAAGAAAAATTTATTAACGTCGAGTATAGGTTTAAATGTCAGGAAATGGCTTCTGAAAGTATTTGTACGGAGTGAGCCATGTATGGAAATGAAACGTGGACGATAAATAGTTTAGACAAGAAGAGATTAGAAGCTTTCGAAATGTGGTGCTACAGAAGAATGCTGAAGATTAGATGGGTAGATCACGTAACTAATGAGGAGGTATTGAATAGAATTGGGGAGGAGAGCAGCTTGTGGCACAACTTGACTAGAAGAAGGGATCGGTTTGTAGGACATGTTCTGAGACATCGACGGATCACGCATTTAGTATTGGAGGGCAGCGTGGAAGGTAAACATTGTAGAGGGAGACCAAGAGATGAATACACTGAGCAGATTCAGAAAGATGTAGAGTGCAGTAGGTACTGGGAGATGAAGAAGCTTGCACAGGATACAGTAGCATGGAGAGCTGCATCAAACCAGTCTCAGGACTGAAGACCACAACAACAACAACATGGAGGACTTGGTAGAGTTCTTTCTTGTCCTCGAAACTTTCCACGTTGAAAATCGTTAATCGTCATTCTACAAAAGCTTTTTAGGCAATGGTTTCTTTATTTGCCCAAGGAGAAAGAAGTCAATTCAATGTAAGCCATCTCAGAAGAATACTGAGAGGGGTGAGGGGATAGGGGAAAACTGATACAGGAGCAGCATGAGTGTTGATGTGCTGTGTAGAAAAGAA
The DNA here is from genome assembly GCF_021461395.2 of Schistocerca americana. Classification (NCBI taxonomy): domain Eukaryota; kingdom Metazoa; phylum Arthropoda; class Insecta; order Orthoptera; family Acrididae; genus Schistocerca; species Schistocerca americana. The sequence continues at coordinate 498,167,221 of NC_060121.1, forward strand.
AGTGGTGTTGTAGCATAGCAAAAATACCCTACTCTACAGCTTCCTGCCATGCTTCATCTTCACACCCTCAAGTAATCTTGTCAGGAGGCGCCGGTAGTTCGCTCTTGTGATGGTCTGTCCGCACTATAAAATGGAATCCGCAATCAGAGATCTTCGGAAACTCAGTTCTCTCTGCTGATCCATGAGATCCATACGGCTGAAGAAAACGGCGCTCGGTTTGATGCCGTGTTCGCCGAGGTCAGAAAAGCATTTGACATGCGAGTAACCGATGTCATTAATGGCGAACGCATCGCATGTGATCGAGACCCCTTATGGATGGAGGCGGCAGCGTGAGTACGCCGAACTCTGTTTAAAATGTGCCATCGAAGACGGAACAAGCTGAACGCACCTGGATGTCCTCCGTTAAATTATCTATCACAGGAAGAATTTGGAGCAGATCATAGATCTTTCTGGCATTAGAGAACCAGGTAATATGAGTCTTTCGCCGGCCGAAGTGGCCGCGCGGTTCTGGCGCTGCAGTCTGGAACCGCGAGACCGCTACGGCCGCAGGTTCGAATCCTGCCTCGGGCATGGATGTTTGTGATGTCCTTAGGTTAGTTAGGTTTAACTAGTTCTAAGTTCTAGGGGACTAATGACCTCAGCAGTTGAGTCCCATAGTGCTCAGAGCCATTTGAACCAATATGAGTCTTTCGAAGTAAATTAAGTTGTCTGACGGAGTGCAGAACCAATATAGTACTGATCCTATTTAAAAGACTAGTACCGGGAGTTACCTTCCAGTACTTTGTGCTGGCTACAGTGACCCACATTTACCTTATGTAACTCCTACGCAGCATACTTCAGGACAGTCAACTTCCTACACAAAAACTCCATAGTCAGTCCCAGAGGATACTGTTGTCTCTTACTCAGCCGTCTGACAATGTTGATCCTCCACCTGTTGTTTGAACACACAAATTCCAACTACATAAACAGGAGTTTGCCTTCATGTTTAATGTGGTAAGCGGAGGTGAGTACCAGCTGGAATCATTCAACTGTTGGGCCGTTCCAAGTTTGAAGTTTAAAGCGACAGTCAAGTCCGTGCTAGGAAGCTTCTCACTCAGCAACAAATACGTCGGTGCTTTGTCACAGTCGGCCGAAAATTCTGTCATATTTTTTGTTTCAGGTCCAGTACTTTGAAGTCTCTAACCGGGTGAGTCACAGCACTCACAACTACTCTTCCGACCTCGGGGCGACGCCTGCATGGATGTAACGGGAACATCAATTTCAACATAATCGTCGTTGCCGAATTCTAGTCATTACATCCCATCGACACACCTGCCGAGTCTGTTACCCGCATCATTGGAGGGTTGGGGATGCTTTATCCTATGGCTTATCCCTTACCGCGATACAAACGTGTCTGCCTTCTTGCCTAATTGACAGCCGTTAACAGCATATAATGACGTTTTATCGTCGGGCTTGTAAAAGGCTCCAACCCAGCCAGGTGGAGCCGAAGTCACTGTGCGAGTTCCTTACACCACTCACGTCTACGAAAGTGCAGCACGACCGCTACCGTTCTGAACGGCTGCTGTTTAGGATGCCGCACTACTCAGATCCAGTTGAAGTGCAACCCCGCCCTCCCCCCTTCCCCCTCCTCCTCCAGTTCCACAGCTCCAGTGAAGTGAAGCTATTAGGCATGACAGAGTTCTTTGATCAGTTACCGACGAGGTGTCAACCAATGGTCACTGAGCTACCTTCGAGGTACCGTCGAATTATCTACGCTTTCTAGCAATCGAGAACCGGATAATCTGAATATTCTGAAGTAAATTAAGTTGTCTGGCGGAGTGTAGAAACAATTTAGCCCTGATCGTGTTTAAAATATCCGTCTAGTTTTTGGTAATCATACATCGAGGAGTTACTTCCCAACATGTTCGGAGAGACTTTCACATATTTCAGGATCTATCAGTCTGAGAAATAAGGAGTACAGAAAGAAACCAAATTGGAAGCCAATAGCGGATTCGGATGCGAGTTTGAGCTCCTCAAATACCCGTTTATGTACGAGGGTTGCCCAGAAAGTAACGCACACCTTTTTTTTCTGAGCCGAAAATAATGCTACGAATGCGAAACGTTTCGTACACGTATGTATTATTTGAAGTCTCCTGAGTGATTGCGCCAAGTTTCCGTCACTTCTGACAGATAGCGTAGCTGCAGGACAGTTTCAAAATGGCGTCTGTAGGTGATATACGTCGTAAGTAGACTGTTTATGTTTTCTTATTGGCAACGTTACGTAGCGCTCTGTATGAAAATCACTGGCTGTGCTGTGTGCAGTCTGTGGCTGGTTTGCATTGTTCTTGGCTATTGTAGTGTTGGGCAGTTGGCTGTTAACAGCGCGTAGCGTTGCGCAGTTGGAGGTGAGCCGCCAGCAGTGGTGGATGTGGGGAGAGAAATGGCGGAGTTTTGAAATTTGTAAGACTGGATGTCATGAACTGCTATGTATATTATGACTTTTCACCACTATTAAGGTAAATACATCGTTTGTTCTCTATCAAAATCTTTCAGTTGCTAACTATGCCTATCAGTAGTTAGTGCCTTCAGTAGTTTGAATCTTTTATTTAGCTGGCAGTAGTGGCGCTCGCTGTACTGCAGTAGTTCGAGTAACGAAGATTTTTGTGAGGTAAGTGATTTGTGAAAGGTATAGGTTAATGTTAATCAGGGCCATTCTTTTGTAGGGATTATTGAAAGTCAGATTGCGTTGCTCTAAAAGTATTGTGTGTCACTTTAGTGAATGTTTGAGTACGTTCAGTTTTGCTCAGCTGTTTGAAAAGCAAACAATGTAAGAGGTTTATCAGCACAGTAATTCATAAATTTTTCAAAGGGGACGTTTCAACGTTACAAGCAACGTGCCATCATTGAATTTCTCATTGCAGAGAAAGAAAATGTTGGGAATATTCACAAACACTTGTGCCTAGTCCATGGAGCATCTGCGGTCTACAGAAGTACGGTTAGTCGGTGGGCACGGAGGGTGTCATCAGAAGGCGGTTCGCTGGAGCCCCACGACTTGCATCGGTGGGGGAGACCATCCACGGCTGTCACATGTGGCATGTTGCAGCGGACTGACATTGTCATTCGCGAGGGCAGACGCATTACGAGTCGAGAAGACATTGTGAGGATGATTCACAAACACTTGTGCATAGTCAATGGAGCATCTGCGGTCGACACACGTACGGTTAGTCACTGGGCACGGAGGGTGTCATCAGAAGGTGGTTCACTGGAGATCCACGACTTGCATCGGTCGGGGAGACCATCCACGGCTGTTACACGTGGCATGTTGCAGCGAACTGACATTGTCATTCGCGAGGGCAGACGCATTACGAGTCGAGAAGACATTGTGAGGATGATTCACAAACACTTGTGCATAGTCCATGGAGCATCTGCGGTCGACAGACGTACGGTTAGTCGCTGGGCACGGAGGGTGTCATCAGAAGGCGGTTCGCTGGAGCCCCACGACTTGCATCGGTCGGGGAGACCATCCACGGCTGTCACATGTGGCATGTTGCAGCGGACTGACATTGTCATTCGCGAGGGCAGACGCATTAAGAGTCGAGAAGACATTGTGAGGATGATTCACAAACACTTGAGCATAGTCCATGGAGCATCTGCGGTCGACAGACGTACGGTTAGTCGCTGGGCACGGAGGGTGTCATCAGAAGGCGGTTCGCTGGAGCCCCACGACTTGCATCGGTCGGGGAGACCATCCACGGCTGTCACACGTGGCATGTTGCAGCGAACTGACGTTGTCATTCGCGACGGCAGACGCATTACGAGTCGAGAAGATGGTGGTGGTGGTGGTTAGTGTTTAACGTCCCGTCGACAACGAGGTCATTAGAGACGGAGCGCAAGCCCGGGTTAGGGAAGGATTGGGAAGGAAATCGGCCGTGCCCTTTCAAAGGAACCATCCCGGCATTTGCCTGAAACGATTTAGGGAAATCACGGAAAACCTAAATCAGGACGGCCGGAGACGGAATTGAACCGTCGTCCTCCCGAATGCGAGTCCAGTGTGCTAACCACTGCGCAACCTCGCTCGGTAGTCGAGAAGACATTGTGAGGATGATGAGGAGTGATTCACACAGCGAAGCACTGGCTCCGCCACCGGGACAAAGATTGGTACTGACAGAGCATACACGCCCTTATTTCGCGCTGGAGGAAGGCCATAGAATGGGATGGAGATTATGTGGAAAAATAGGGTGCTACATAAAACACCATTGTTTCGTGTGTGTAATTCTCATTATGTTCAATAAAGAATTGTTGAAGGGAAAAATGCGGTTCACTACTTTCTGGATAACCCTCATATCTCATATGCGTTGGATGGAAGAGAGTTCCTGTCGAGTATGCCCTGAATTGTACTCACTCTGCTCACGTTCGACGTTTTTCTTTCAGTTAGGTGAGAATAATATGGACAGCCTCATGAACCTCGCTCGTCCCGTGCACAGACAGCGGCCACAGTGCTGCCAGTGAGACTGCTGCCACACTTCATCGCGAACACCAGTGACCAGCTGCGCCGCAATGTCTTGAGCGGAGTATATGACTTCTCACAAATATGTGTACGAACTGCTACTAAGCAGTCCGTATAAACTAATACTTCAGGGAGCGATTTTACGCTGTTAGGTCTGTTGCAGACTTGTTTACCCTCAAATGCATAAGACGAATTACCGCCTATTGAAGTTTATCCATTGGTTGCGCTGTTCTCCATGCTACAGTACTGTGGCGCGAGGATTTCCACGAATAGAATTTCATTACTGTTACTGGGGCATATTTGAGAGGGTATAACAGGGTGACACTCGATTTTGGACTGATAGTTATGACTTTTTTTTAATAAAAAAGCAAACAAATTACAAAGCTGACTTTAGACCTTTACTGTACACAATTAAGATTATATTACGCATTTTTTAAAGTAAAATCGTTACAGCCACAGCACACTACACGGCTTCAGTGAAAGGCGTTCGCGGAGCACAAGGATGATTGATCCCGTTGTAAGGTGGCTATAATTTCGCACCTTACAAGCACTTGTCTACATACTTTGCCATGATTTAAAACCGGAACTGGGTATCATTTGATAGGTTGTACATTGTATACATGAATATTTAAAGAAGACTGACGTTGTCACGTACACCTAGTAAATAGCTGTTAACGCTTATTGCATTAAATGTGATGGAGTGTTTTTATAATCAAAACGGCGTAATGAATGACTGCCTATACTAGTAGAGGTTGGAACGCCAGTGGAAATGAAACCGAAGGCGTAACTCAGGCCCTGGGAGGAAAAGCCCGCGCAGATGTGTTGGTCCTGCTTAACACAGGAAGTAACCCAAGACGGACGGTCTGGGCACCTGAGCACTGAAGCAGAATATAGCGGCGGCCGGCCGGTTTTTTAGTGGGGCCGGAAGGATAACCAAATAATACTTCGGAAACTCTGAAAATCTTGGATGCAAAGGGGAGAGGAACGAGGAAGCGTTACCTTGCAAATCACAAGCGCTGGGTTATTTCTGAGGATTTTTACTCTGAGAAGCGTACCATTGTATGTGTTCTTAATTAATGAGGATAGATATTTCCTCTCAAGCTTCCCGCGCTGGACGACAAAAGACTAAAACATGGTGGGTCGGCATTCGGAAGAATCTGTAGAGAGAGAGATTATTCCATGGTTTCGAGAATATGATTCGCCTTCTGAAGTTACGAGGAAGGGGAGCCGAGTTTTACTGGGAAGCCAGCGGTGGAGAGAAAGAGGTCTTCCGTTTTGAGCGCCCGTGTTTGACGGTCGCTTAGTATAAGCTTTCGTTGGTACAGATGGACTTGCTGTCTCTGCTCTCAGGAGATTTTATATTTCGAACGGATAGGCACTGTACTGTTTCGAACTTATACGATTGTGCATTATTTCTCCGGGTAGAGAGTCCCTCCCCCACACGAACCATAGCCCTTGCCGTTGGTGGGGAGACTTGCGTGCCTCAACGATACAGATAGCCCTACCGTAGGTGCAACCACAACGGAGGGGTATCTGGTGAGAGGCTAGACAAACGTGTGGTTCCTGAAGAGGGGCAGCAGCCTTTTCAGTAGTTGCAGGGGCAACAGTCTGGATGATTGACTGATCTGGCCTTGTAACATTAATCAAAACGGCCTTGCTGTGCTGGTACTGCGAAAGGCTGAAAGCAAGGGGAAACTACAGCCGTAATTTTTCCTGAGGGCCTGCAGCTTTACTGTATGGTTAAATGATGATGGCGTCTTCTTGGGTATAATATTCCGGAGGTAAAATAGTCCCCCATTCGGATCTCCGGGCGGGGGCTACTCAAGAGTACGTCGTTATCAGGAGAAAGAAAACTGGCATTCTACGGATCGGAGCATGGAATGTCAGATCCCTTAATCGGGCAGGTAGGTTAGAAAATTTAAAAAGGGAAATGGATAGGTTAAAGCTAGATATAGTGGGAACTAGTGAAGTTCGGTGGCAGGAGGAACAAGACTTCTGTACAGGTGAATACAGGGTTATAAATACAAAATCAAATAGGGGTAATGCAGGAGTAGGTTTAATAATGAATGAAAAAATAAGAGTGCGGGTAAGCCACTACAAACCGCATAGTGAACGTATTATAGTGGCCAAGATAGACACGAAGCCCACGCCTACTACTGTAGTACAAGTTTATATGCCAACTAGCTCTGCAGATGACGAAGAAATTGAAGAAATGTATGATGAAATAAAAGAAATTATTCAGGTAGTGAAGGGAGACGAAAATTTAATAGCCATGGGTGACTGGAATTCGACAGTAGGAAAAGGGAGAGAAGGAAACATAGTAGGTGAATATGGATTGGGGCTAGGAAATGAAAGAGGAAACCGTCTGTAAGAATTTTGCACAGAGCATAACTTAATCATAGCTAACACTTGGTTCAAGAATCATAAAAGAAAGTTGTATACACGGAAGAATCCTGGAGATACTAAAAGGTATCAGAGAGATTATATAATGGTAAGACCGAGATTTACGAACCAGGTTTTAAATTGTAGGACATTTCCAGGTGCAGATGTGGACTCTGACCACAATCTATTGGTTATGAACTGTAGATTAAAACTATAGAAATTGCAAAAAGATGTGAATTTAAGGAGATGGGACCTGGATAAACTGACTAAACCAGAGGTTGTACAGAGTTTCAGGGAGAGCATAAGGGAACAGTTGACAGCAATGGGGGAAAGAAATACAGTAGAAGGCGAATGGGTAGCTCTGAGGGATGAAGTAGTGAAGGCAGCAGAGGATCAAGTAGGTAAAAGACGAGGGCTAGTAGAAATCCTTGGGTAACAGAAGAAATATTGAGTTTAATTGATGAAAGGAGAAAATACAAAAATTCAGTAAATGAAGCAGGCAAAAAGGAATACAAACGTCTCAAAAATGAGATCGACAGGAAGTGCAAAATGGCTAAGCAGGGATGGCTAGAGGACAAATGTAAGGATGCAGAGGCTTATCTCACTAGGGGTAAGATAGATACAGCTTACAGGAAAATTAGAGACCTTTGGAGAAAAGAGAGCCACTTGTATGAATATCAAGAGCTCAGATGGAAACCCAGTTCTAAGCAAAGAGGAGAAAGCAGAAGATGGAAGGAGTATATAAAGGGTCTGTACAAGGGCGATGTACTTGAGGACAATATTATGGAAATGGAAGAGGATGTAGATGAAGATGAAATGGGAAATACGATACTGCGTGAAGAGTTTGACAGAGCACTGAAAGACCTGAGTCGAAACAAGGCCCCGGGAGTAGACAACATTCCATTAGAACTACTGACGGCCTTGGGAGAGCCAGTTCGGACAAAACTCTACCATCTGGTGAGCAAGATGTATGAGAAAGGCGAAATACCCTCAGACTTCAAGAAGAATATAATAATTCCAATCCCAAAGAAAGCAGGTGTTGACAGAAGTGAAAATTACCGAACTATCAGTTTAATAAGTCACAGCTGCAAAATACTAACACGAATTATTTACAGACGAATAGAAAAAACTGGTAGAAGCAGACCTCGGGGATGATCAGTTTGGATTCCGTAGAAATGTTGGAACACGTGAGGCAATACTGACCTTACGACTTACCTTAGAAGAAAGATTAAGGAAAGGCAAACCTACGTTTCTAGCATTTGTAGACAGAAAGCTTTTGACAATGTTGACTGGAATACTCTCTTTCAAATTCTAAAGGTGGCAGGTGTAAAATAAAGGGAGCGAAAGGCTATTTACAGTTTGTACAGAAACCAAATGGCAGTTATAAGAGTGGAGGGGCATGAAAGGGAAGCAGTGTTTGGGAATGGAGTGAGACAGGGTTGTAGCTTCTCCCCGATGGTATTCAATCTGTATATTGAATAAGGAGTAAAAGAAACAAAAGAAAAATGCGGAGAAGCATTAAAATCCATGGAGAAGAAATTAAAATTTTGAGGTTTGCCGATGACATTGTAATTCTGTCAGAGACAACAAAGGACTTGGAAGAGCAGTTGAACGGAATGGACAGTGTCTTGAATGGAGGATATAAGATGAACATCAACAAAAGCAAAACTAGGATATCGGAATGTAGTCAAGTTAACTCGGGTGATGCTGAGGGAATTAGATTAGGGAATGAGACACTTAAAGTAGTAAAGGAGTTTTGCTATTTGGGGAGCAAAATAACTGATGATGGTCGAAGTAGAGGGGATATAAAATGTAGACTGGCAATGGAGTATAGATTTAAGTGTCAGGAAGTCGTTTCTGAATGTATTTGTATGGAGTGTAGCCATGTATGGAAGTGAAACATGGACAGTAAATTGTTTGGACAAGAAGAGAATAGAAGGTTTCGAAATGTGGTGCTACAGAAGAATGTTGAAGATTAGGTGGGTAGATCACTTAACTAATGAGGAGGTACTGAATAGGATTGGGGAGAAGAGAAGTTTGTGGCACAACTTGACTAGAAGAAGGGATCGGTTGGTAGGATATGTCCTGAGGCATCATGGGATCACAAATTTAGCATTGGAGGGCAGCGTGGAGGGTAAAAGTCGTAGAGGGGGACCAAGAGATGAATGCACTAAGTATATTCAGAAGGATGTACGTTGCAGTAGGTACTGGGAGATGAAGGAGCTTACACAGGATAGATTAGCATGGAGAGCTGCATCAAACCAGTCTCAGGACTGAAGACCACAACAAACAACAACAACGCAGAGAGTCGTCATTGAGTACGCAGCGTTCAGTGATTGAGAGCACTCCCTCTGCCAATATTCACTTAAAGACGTTATCTGAATTCCATCCTTGTGGCTGGAAGCTCTCGTTTCTTGTCTGTAGAACGCAGAAATTAGAAGAAAGTATTTGATCATACTATTCAGAGGACTGCCTTCTGCCGTCCTAGTGTTTGAAAGTGATCTTTTATTCTGTGGCAGGAGCTCTTCCATCTATCGTCGCAATCATGTATGAGAATCATCACACCGACACAACGGACGCAGTAAATGCGGTGATATTGCTAATTGGTTCGGCTTATTAGGACTATAAAGCTAAACAGCTGTGATCACGTAAATTTCATTTCCACTGAGATTGCACACCAGTGTAGATCATCTTTGAAAGTATTGTGGCCTAGTGTTTCGTACGTAAATGATGTCAGTCATCTCGCGTTATTTATATAAGATCGCGTAGCCATAAAAAGGGACAGATATGGACAATTGATCAGTAATATTAGTATGGGAATTCATTTGTGTTTCTTTATGTCCACTGGACATTGATATATAAAAATTTTTAATATATAAAAGGGGTTTTAATCTACAATAAATATATAAGCATAATCAACATTCATCATTTTTAGTTACTAGATCCCTTAATCATTGATTTATGTAATTTATATGTTAAAAAGCAACAAGGAGGGATTAATATCACCGTCAAGAGATCCTAAGATCTCCTTCAGGGGGTAGTCAAACAGGACCAAATCTTCATTTTCATGTTCAGTATTTTCCGTTGCGCACATTCATTTTTACACCCGCCTGGAGTAGCATCTTGTATCGTCACAGTTTGGAAGCTATAACAAAATTTCAAAAATTGCTTTGAAACCAACGATATTGTTTGACGTAGTTCGTAGGGATATTTGAATTATGGTTTTTAACAAAATGGCGGCACTCTGAAATAAAAGTAAATTTTTTCTACAAAATGACGTCATAAAAACTTGGACCAAAAATCGAAATTAAAATATATGACAAAAATCCTATGTAGTACAACATAAAAAACGCCGAAATACAAGTTACAAAAAGGTATAATGTAATAGCATGTATATTTCACGAGCTATGGCTCCCGCCAACTTAGAAAACGTTGTTTTGAAGAAAGAACCGTATAAAGTTTCAACTAATGTTTTTCAATTTGAAGCTGAAGAAACTTTCGATTGCCAGTGCCAGCGCCGTACAGTTGGCGGGTTTACCGCCGATGTCGAAACACTCTCATTTTTACGAAATTATATCGATAAGCTGGCTTCCGCTTATCTATCGAATTGCTTTTTGCACGACTGAGAGCTTTTCCATCCGTTTAAATATGTTTGTCACTTTCAAGCGATCACAGTTTACTTCATATAAAAATGCAAAAAAAGTAAGAAGTTATTAAGTCACGAGACAATCACTTTCTTTGCCATCAACTGATCATATTATGTTGAGAAATCTTGTTGACAATAGTTTCTAGTTGATATTAATGACCTCTGTGAAACCGTCCGTAAACAGCAGGACCCGTATTCCGTCCGTATCCATTATAGTATTACATCAATTGCATTCGAGCGCCCGGATGAGCCAGATCCCCGTGCAGTGAATCTCGGTTTTAAAACATACATGAATGAATCTTAAAAATAGACTCGCTAAGGAACATTTTTAGCCAATAAAAAAATTAGGCTAAAGGAATCCACCCGGGACCAACCCCTTAAGTAATTCGTTAATGACTTATTGCGAGGTGCATCTCTGCCCACCACGCCAAAAGATATTATTATAGTCCTTCTGCCTAAGACTGGTGGAGGAATGCACGTGAGCAACCTCCGTCTCGTCACGCTGCTAAATTAAGATTTTAAAATAATAGCGCGAGAAACGAATATCCGTTTGGAACCAGTCCTGGGGAAGATTCTGAGAATACACGAACATTGCGCCGTTAACCACTGCAGTCCACACATCAAAAAAGTTTTGCATCACCCCGGTTCCCAGAACTCCTGAAGAAATACGTTGACTGTGGATATTGTATCGGAGACACAGTCCCTTCGACTTTTCACAGCTGTCACTAAACCCGCCCAAAGATGTAAACAACCTTGTATGAACAGCGCCTATTAGACTGAGGGGGCCCGACAGCCGATCAGTTCCAGTCATTCCACCAGGAAGGAGGTGCACCGCTCGTGTTCTCTGTGGTTCAACAATGCATAGACGGTCAATACCGCGGTTCGATAGCGCCCGCATTGTTACTTTGTGCCAGGAAGGGCTCTCAGCAAGTGAAGTGTCCAGGCATCTCGGCGTGAACCAAAGCGATGTTGCTCGAACATGGAGGAGATACAGAGAGACAGAAACTGTCGATGACGTGCCTCGCTCAAGCCGCCCAAGGGCTACTACTGCAGTGGATGACCGCTACCTACGGATTATGACCCGGAGGAAACCTGACAGCAACGCCACCATGTTGAATAATGCTTTTCGTGCAGTCCCAGGACGTCATGTTATGACTCAAACTGTGCACAACAGGCTGCATGATGCGCAACTTCACTCCCGACGTCCATGGCGAGGTCCATCTTTGCAACCACGACACCATGCCATAGCTGTTGTACTCAGTACTACAGTACTAGAAGAATGTCAGTGCTGAATACAAAGATGATGTGCCTGCAAACAAACAAAAATTAATTACGTTACTTATTTTACTAGTTAATAATTAAAACCTCATGGCTACCCCTTGAAATTTTGATTGACAACTGTTTTGTCTAACCGTTTTCAAGGACATGATGTTCAGTTCACCTAACTGTCGAATTCATCTGCGTTTGAAGTGCCTTAGCAGTGTCATGATCTAAAATAAAAATCTCACGAGAACAAGTATTCTGCAGCACGAAATTGGTAGCTGTTCACAGGATTATCAAATTAAACACGTGAAGTATTCTCGCTCTGAGAGTGAGTGATTGATACATACGAAAAGAAGGGAGGAAGATTACGAATTAACGACCCGGCGACATCGAACTCATTCGAGACGAGCGCAAGCTCGGGTTCTTTCAAGGATGGGGAAGGAAATCGGACGTGTCCTTTCAATGGAAACGTCTCAGCTTTTTCCTGGGTCGATTTTGGGAAATCACAGAAAACCTAAATCTGGATGGCCGGATACGGATTTGAACCTTCGTCCTCCCGCATGCGTGTCCACATTGCTAACCACTGCACCACCTCGCTCGGGTCATATATCGTACTTTTGCTCCCACTTGTAGCAACGTAGTATACTTCAGACAGTTTGCAGCGTCTTGACTGCTCCTTGGTAGGTACATTATTCCACACAGATGTTGCCGTCTTTCGTTTCTTCCGCAGAAACTCGAAGCTAAGGATATAATTCTAAATGGGGTTGTGCGCGATCATGGACATCACTGCGCATTTCTCATCAGGAAAATCAGGCTTTCACGGCTTATAGTTGCATTCTTAATGATCATTTTCTTATGGGAACTATCCCGTACACCACTCCCTGAAACACATAAAACAAAAAGCACCTACATAGGATACACATTTCTGTCATGCAAATAGGCTTGTAACACATCAGGTAACTGTTTAGCTTAAGTATTGGTAGTGGTGGGACATTCTACAGTATCTAAACATATAAATCTGGAGCGTTTCCGATGGTGTGGTGGAGTGGGATGAAAAGGTTTGATTTGCAGACCAGAAGTAACGCATTAGGCTATTTTGACTTCTAGAATGTTGCTAAAGGTGGCTATGTCCTTGCAAGTAATAAGAATAATTGCATTGCTTCCCCCACGAAGGAAGAGATGTTGGCTTGAAACTCTTCCGAGCAACAACAGAGCCCGACGTCAATTAAAGGAAGTTATGGACGAAGAGGTGCACATGAAGCACAAACTGTCCAAGCAGGTACTATCCAAAGAAGATGCAGGGCACAGAAAGACGCCACTAAATCTAAGCTAATGAAAAAGCATTCTCTGCAGAGGAGTATCTGGTGGAGTTTCGTTGGCAACGTTCAGTATTGATGGTGCTCTCCAGCCTCTGTAATGGATACAGTGAAATTATCGATGGAGATGACTAGTGCCGTTTCCATTATCGGTGAACGCGCAGGTAGATAACAAGAATATTATGACAAATATCTGGGAAGAACTGAATCGAACTCTGTGTTTATTAACAATTTTTTTTAAAAAAAAGGAGCAATTTCACCAAAAAGGCAATTACTAGGTGACCAATTAAAATTAAACCGTCCAAATTTGTGGCAAACATCCATGAAGAACATAGTTAAGTCACATCATTACATCTCCCTATGAATAATGGAATGCTACATTTGTTACAACTTTCGTTGACTTAGTTAGAAAATAATTCGTAGCCCACTACATACAAAGTACTGTTCTATGAGATAGATATTTCAATAAAGTTGACAGCAGTTTTGGATTTGTATGAAAAAACGGACATAGTTAAATGCAGAATATGCATGTTACTTTACGCAGTAAACAGTTTTTCCGCCTGTTTACGAAGAAACCCACAGACTAACAGAGAACTACGACGAGATATCCACTTTTCACATACGCAGGGTGTGCCGCTGTTGACTACTGCTGACGTTGCCAGGAAAACAAAGAGATTAATACATTTATTTCATCAAACCAATATTCACACATTAGATATTTTTAAGGGACAAAGACAAAAATTCTCTGTCGGGTTTAACATGCACAGAGATTGAACAAACTCTAGGACACGGTCATCCTATCAAAGTTCTGAGCCAGTGGAAACAAGACATCTAGCTTGTTGCAGCATTATAAATCGCCAGGTAAGAAATGTAATGAGAAAACTGTGTCATTATAAGAAATTGGCCTTGGGAATAGAATTTAGCATGATCCATATTTTTGATCCAGTAGGAGGACTACAACTTATTGCAGAGCCGTTATGTGCTGTAACTACTGAAACGTTCTAAAAAGCTTGTTTTAAAGTGCGTCATCATAATAGATACCAAGTATAAGACCGGTGCCGTTTCTCATCCTTAGAGCATGGTAATCGCCGTAGCCTTTAATCTCTGTGACTAATATTATTGATAATGTTGTAGAATGTAGTGAATACAGTAATAACATGGCAGTACGGCATTAGCGATCAAGTTTTCTGTTTGTGAACAGGTTCCGATGCACCGTTAGAAAACACCTCGTATAAATCAGAATAGAGTCTGGCAGACGTACTTCTGATTTTTAAGTTTCTTCATCATACGCAGTGGCTTTTGACTGCAGATAATTATGAAATGTTACGGACTGGGGTCTTACCAGTTTCGTCGCAGTATTTTGGAATTAGCTGAATATAGTATCCTTAACGATGTCTATTGTATTTATACGATAATCGCTAACCTCTAAAGCAATATTCAGACAATGTTGACTCAATGGAAACAAGCAATATGAACTTTCAACGAGGTGAATATTGATAAACCTGGAGATACTTATAATATATTTTGTGTTCGCGGTTAAAAACCGTAATGACATTTTCACCCTAACGATGGCTAGGCACTACTGTGAAACTACCAGAAGTATTAGAAATATGTACGGAACCAGGATTGGAACCTGCAAAATTGCCTTTTGGAGGAAATGCTTCCGCCGAATGAGCTATCTACGTAAAACGATCAGCCAGAACATTACGACCACCGACATGCTATCGATATGAACCCATCCAGGCGGTAGCAGCGTTAACTGGCGAGGAATGACTGCTAGGCAGACAGAAGCACGGTGCATGTAGTATCAGTGAGCGTGCTGTCCGTGTGTAGAATGAGTAAGGTGCGCTATCTATCTGAGTTTGACCGAGCACAGTTTGTGATGGCCCGGAGGCTCGATACGAGCGCTATGGAAATTGCACGACTTGTCGGGTGATCGAGAACTAAGGCGGTGAGTATCTTCAGCACGTGCCGAAACCAAGGTGAAACCACATGCAAAGGTCGCAGGGTTGAGAGGCTATCCTTCATTACAGACGTCAGACGTCGTAGGCTGGGCAGACTGGTAAACCTGCACAGGCGGCGAAACGTAGCGGAATTAATATCAGACTTTGCCGCTGGGTAGAGTATAAATGTGTCTGAACGCACAGTGCACCAAACACTCCTAAAGTTGGGCCTTCGCAGCCGACGACCTATGCATGTACCAATGTTAACACTACGACGTAGCCACCAATGACTGAAACGGGCACGTGACCGTCGGCAATGGAGTTGCATGGTCTGATGAATCGCGATACCTTCTTCATCATGCCGACGGGAGTTCGCGAATCCGCGTCTTCCAGGGGAACAGCTCCTAGACACCAGTACTGCAGGATGGAGTCAAGCTGGCGGCGGCTCCATTTTGCTCTGGGAAACATTGATGTTGGCATCGACGGGTTCACTGGACCTGGTGCAACGCGCTATGACGGCCAACGAGTATCGTACACTGGTTTCAGACCATGTACACGCTTCATGATTACCATGTCTGCCGATGGTAGTGGCATTTGTCAACAAAATAATGTGCCATTTTGCAACCACAAGTGTGATGCAGTTTTTCGAGGAACAGAGTTGTGAGTTCCACTTCGTGTGTTGGCCTCGCAACTCGTCAAATCTGAACCTGATCTAACACATCTGAGATGTGACTAAACGTGCGCCAGAGCTCATCGCCCCTTCTCCGGAATTTACGGTATTTAGGTGACTTGTGTGTGGTGCCAATTCCCTCCAGCAGCCTACCAAGGCCTCATTGCTTCCATCTCACGACCCGTCACCTCTGTTACCGGTACCAAAGGTGGACGTACCGGCTATTACTTAAGTGGTCATAATGTTCTGTCTGATCAGTGTAGATAACTGACGTGCTGCTTGCTTATTTTCTGCTCACCTCCCATGCCCTGCTGAGCAAGTACCTGAAAAAAATACCAAAGTTGCCGCTAGGCCCTGCACTGTATGTAGTAGGGATACTCTGAAATTATTTAGGAAATTTCTTTTTCTCAGTGTCCATAATGATTGTTTTCTTTTTAAAAAATATGTTTCTGGTGCATAGAGGTATTCTGGTTTAATTACTGGATTGTAATGTTTTGGTTATGTGTGCCTGGAGATACATGTCTTGTAGATATTTTGGGTATTCAGCATCCAGTGTCCATATTTCGGTGACTAGTTTCGTTTCTTTTGTTTCCATTCCATTTCTCTGAATTATTTCACCGGGATATTTAAATTATGGAACGTTCTTAATTTTATCGTATTTCATCCTCATGGATTTTTTTTTTTTTTTTGTTTTGCATTTTGTTTCAAGACTTCAGTCTGATTTTTAGCTGGCGAAATGTCGCGAGTTAATACTGCCATCCATATATAACTCGCCTATCCGTAAAGTGATTGGTTGGTCAATTCAGAGGATTGATTTCTGTCTACGCTGTTCTTGCAGCCTTTTCTCAAGAACACAGTTGAAAAGTAATGGAGATAGCTCGTCTCGTTGTCTTACTCCAAGTTTGATTTCGAAAGGATATGAGGGTTCCTCCATAAATTTAACCTTGGACTTTGTCACTTTCTATTTTATAATAAGTGTTTTCAGGTCTGTACCTTGTTCTTTTGATATTTCGAAGTGTAATCGCTGTCATCTGAGTCACAGCTTTTTCGAAAACAACAAATGCGCATACTAAATTTTTGCTACAAATTCTGTGATGTCTAAGGATTCGTCTTATGTTCAAGATTTATTGTAGACAGGAACGCCCGCCGGTGTGGCTGAGCGGTTCTAGGCGCTTCAGTCTGGAACCGCTCGATCGCTACGTTCGCAGGTTCGAATCCTGCCTCGGGCACGTATGTGGGTGATGTCCTTAGTTAGGTTTAAGTAGTTCTAAGTTCTAGGAGACTGATGACATCAAATGTTAAGTCCCATAGTGATCAGAGCCATTTGAACCATTTGGATAGGAACGGCCTAGTCTACATCCTGTACGACAGTCTCCAGTTCTCGTTCAAGTTGATTACTGTGTTTTATCGAGAAGGCAAAGAGAATTTTGTATGTTACAGATGTTAGTGAGATTCCTCTGTAGCTATTAAAATTAAATATGTTCTGTTTCCTTTGATGTGTGACGGGTGAATTAATGCCTCTGGAATATGTTCTGTTTGCCAGATGTCCTTCATGATTATTGATGATTTCTTTTATGGTGTGTGAGATTGCTGATGTGAGGATTTGTGCTATAATTCCATCTCCTCCCAAGGATGTATTGCTTTTTAGCCTTTTGGTCTGTCTCGCTATTTAACCTTCATCTAGCGTAATGAACTGGTGTTCTCAGGTTCTTGTGGTGGAAATTTTTGTGTTGGTTCTGGGCCGTTAAGTAATTCTTTTAAATATCTGGCAAGTTCCTTGCAGTTTTCAATACATTTCTAGAAGCAGAGACTTAGTTACTGAAATCCTGTGAGCTTAATTTTGAAGTTCTCACCGAAATTTCGTATGTTTTTTCTTTCTGAGTCATTCTCGATTTCAAGTAAAATTGATCCTTTTCATACTTTCTTTTGATCACTCTGATTAATTTGTCTTTTTACTTCCTCAGTGCCAGGAACGCTTTGTAATTTTCTTCCGTCTTATTTCTTATGCATCCTGTTGAGATTGAATTCCACACTCACATCCCTCATTCCACCAAGGGTGATTTTTCCTTTTTTGCGGAGAGATGCTGTTTCAGTCAAGTCGCTTTTGAGTTTTCAGTTGTTTGCTTGCTTTTTCTATAGTTCTTCCGTGAGAGATGGTTGGATGGGAGATGGGTATATCCTACTAGTGTCAAATTTGGGGATTTATGTCTTCTTTTCTGTGAATCTTTGATATTTTAAATGTATTATTATTTTTGACAGATAATGGTCTGAGTCTGACTTTCCACCCTTTCTTACTTCAACGTTAATAATTTGTCTGTGGTTTGAATAAGGGATTGCTACATGGTCAATTTTAAATTCACCGATGAGTGAGTGTAGTGATCTCCATGTCATCTATTTTAATGGTTTGTTTTTGAAATGTATTTTCAGAGTGAATATTCTGCAGAATTCAACCAATCATCACCCGTTCTGCTTAGTCGATTTATGTGCTGGGAATTTTCCAGTTGTTTTCCTGTACTTTCTGTCTTTGCATAGCTGTACACTGAAAACGTCTACTAGGAACCTGACAGGGTTTTAAAGAATTTTACATAGTATTTCTACTAGTGATTCCTGATTTCTGTACCTTTTCACAGTTGATTTGATTTTCATCATTCATATGCATGTGCACACTGATGTTTTATTTCACACTTCAGGGTGATTGTCGCTAGTCTGTTATTTACAGTATTCACATTCATTATGGAGGCGTGCATGTCCCCTTCTTCGCAAAAGCGAACCCTAAAATAGGTGTGTTTTCAATATTCATTTGCTCCTTTTACTCTTGAAAAGTCTTAGTTTCCAAGATCCATTGCATTTCCGTTGGCCAGTCTTGTTGGAGTGCCTGTATTATACTTCTTGTTCGTTTAGGGTTTGCTCTAGTTCAAGCAACTTTCCTGCTCGTAACAGACTATCCGTATTTAGTGTTCCGAAAAAGGTTTTGGTATTTGGGAAAAGTTAGCCAGAGGACTCCGATTCCATCTAATTGCGTGTCCGTCCAGGCGCCCCAGACTCCACCAGTGCGGTTGGACTCTTCTTGACATCGATGACTACCTAGATAAAAATTAGTATCCTATCAAGAAAACTAAACTTTCCTGCCTCATCATCAGGATCACTGTGTAATGAGTCACCCAGACACCACGGCGGCTAGTCCATTTCGTTTTATTTATTTGATGTGAGTTTTCTTCGGTAACCTCCAGTTATATCGAACCTAAAAAAATTAGTTTATTGGTTCAGATGACTCTGAGCACTATGGGACTAAACATCTGTGGTCATCAGTCCCCTAGAACTACTTAAACCTAACTAACCTAAGGACATCACACACATCCATGCCAGAGGCAGGATTCGAACCTGCGACGTAGCGGTCGCGCGGTTCTGGACTAAAGCGCCTAGAACCGCGAGACCACCGCGGCCGGCTAGTTTATTAAGATCCATCACATAGATATGGGTTCGGGACTGTGGCCTGACAATAATTCGTAGAAAAAGGACACCAACAGCCGCAATTTTTACTAAAAATGTTGTTATGCATGCAACCAGTTTCGACTCTTCCCTAGCGTCGTCTTCTGGCCCCTAAACTAAACGCGAATCAAGACACACAAACCTTGGCGCATGTAGAATAGACAGTACCGTATATACTGAACTGGATAATGTGGACGTTTATGAGATTAGACGTGTACACTTCAAACGCACAACTGTTGTTTGCCGATGTTTGTGTGTTTCCATTCAGTTTTCGCATAGGGACCTGAAGATGATGTTAAAGAAGCGTCGAAACTCGTTGCTTGAATAAAAAAATATTTAGGGAGAATTACGACTCATGGTATCCTCTTTGCATGAGATTAAACATCATTTGCACTCCAGAGAAATGTATGGACATATACGAAATTCTGTGAGTGGCTTCCATATGACAAGATATTCAAACGATGCATCACCTCGCATGGACGCTCACAGAGCTCCTGCAGGATATGTACTGCTCATATAATGTCTGTCGTATATATCTACAATTACATACATACTCTATAGACCAGGTTACAATTTAAGGTGGAGTGTGACTCGTACTAATACGCACGATTTTCTGTTATATTCCATTGCGTGTTGAGCGAAGGCAATATCACTGTTTACCTCTCTTATCTTGTCCTGAGGAACCACATGCAAGATATATGGTGTTGGCAGCATAACGGTCGTATACTCTTCTTCGAATACATGTTCTCTTAACTTACCCGACAGTGTATTCAGAGAGTTACATCCTCTTTCCACCAATGATTCCCATTTAAGTCCCACGAGTATTTCTATTACACTTTAGTGTGGTTTACACCGAACTGTCACAATCCTAGCTGCGTAGCTCTGACTTCAATCAATGTCTATCGCAATACCTATTTCATGACGACTCCAAACTTTGGAATAATTTTCTAAATTTTCACTAGTGCCTTGTATGCGATTATGTTTATAGATACACTGCATTTCTATTACATCCCTTATAAAGTTTTTAAGTATTTTACGTGCCTTCGTTAATAATGAGTTTACGCGATAGTCCCGTTTAAAATCACTACTTAGTATTACCCCTAAAAATTTACACTAATGATGTGCTCAAATGTTCACCAATAATCTAGTAATCGATACTATCATGTTTCTCTTCTTTTTGTTATAAGCATTATAACGCACTTACTTACGTTTAAAGAGAGTTACCATTCAGCAGACCAAAAGGAAATTTCTCCATAGTCTTTCAATATTTTCTAACGCCCGTCCAACGACAATAATTTGCAGAGGGCACCAAACGATCTTGTAGTGTTACCTATCGTATCTGGTAAATCGTTTATGTATATTACGAACATTAGTGGTGCTTTTTCCATGGGGCACTCAAGATGTTACTTTCGTTTCTCTAGACAATTCGCCGTTCAGTATAACGTGCTGGATTCTCTTACTGATATATTTATTGAACCTATCACATATCCGCGAAGGTACTCGATGTGATCACATCTTGGTTCATAGTCGGCGTTGCATTTGTATTAGGTTGGTGCCGTAGCTCGTAGCATTTTCCCGTAAGTTTAATAAACATTAAAGATATACACACGAAAGGCTTTAGCCATCAATAATATAGTCTCCTTCACTATTTACTACAGTTTGCAAGCGCTGGGGTAACTTCTCGATTCTGCGACTGTAGAATTTACTTGTTTTTGAGACAAAGAACTCGTTCGGAGAGCATATTCATCCAAATAGGAATTTCTTTGAAGGCTGTTCGACAGAAAGCGGAAAAGTGAAAATCTGAGAGAGCAAGATCAAGTGAATAGGGTGTTTTTTGTCAGCCTAGCAGAATGCGAGCAGTTGTTATGTGGAGCAGCATCACTTCTTCCTGGTCGTTGTTCTTGGACTACGTCTGCAAGACTTTTCATTTGTTGACAATATATGTTAGCAGTGATGATTACACCTCGGGGAAGCAGTTTGTAGCTTACCACACTGTGGCTGTTCCAGCAGATGAATTACATTATCCTTTGCGAATGTTCGCAGGTCTTTGTACGGGGAGTTTCTCCTTTGTTTGAGCTCATCATTTCCTTTCTTTTCCTTCCGTTAGCATGCAGGCACCATTCCTCGTCACCAGTAACAATAAACGTTAGGAATGGTCGGTGATGTTCACGAGCCAACTGATGACAACAAACTAGAGATGCGCAAAAGGCCACCTGATGATATTGTGATTTTGGCTTAGAGCACGTCATACCCGGTTTTTGAACCTTCATCATTGCATGCAAATGTCGCATGATGGTGGCATGATGACATTTGCCAGTTCCAGAGTACAGTGATATGGATAATTGTGGATTAATGTGTTTAAAGATCTTCACCAAACCCCGAATATCTTCCTAAATGTCAAAATGATCCTCCTTAAAACGAGGAAACGATTTTCTTGCCATGTTCCGTCCGATGACATTATACCCAGAAGCGGTGCAAATGTTTCTGGCTGCTTTCGCTGCTGTCACCCCTCCCCTCCCCCTCCCCATTGAGCACAAAGAGAAGAACGTATCGCAAAGTGTCCGATTTCTCCACTTGGAACTCCATTTTCTAGCGTCCACAGCTCCACTCACTACCTACAAATCAAAAAATGACAATATGTAAACTCAAATAGCAACAGTGAACTACAAAAAAAATGACAGTCGATAAATAAACCCACAATGCTGGAAAATCAACATGCAAAACAAAAACTCTACGAAATTAAGCAGCAGCCAAACAGTAATATGCAGGATGATTTTAAGAAAACGGAATCTGCCTGATCACGTACATCTATAGTTCACAACATTTATGTAGCAATAGCGCAGCCTGTATTTCACACGAATGGTATCTCCCGAATCCGTCCTGATTCTTTGAGAGAAGCTACCAGTAATGGCACAACTTCTGAGCTTAAATTATGCTCTAGGATGCTGCTAGAAACGAATGTCAGCGATAAAGATCTGTGATTCTCTGCGTGCGATATTTAAACTTTTTTTTTTCTAAAGAAACGTGATCTGCCCTATTTTACAGTGAAGCAGTACTATCCGCTTGTCGCTATAAACCAACCCACTGCTGAGTATAAGCTGTCTTTCCGATAATATACATGTTGTCCAAACTTTCCCTACTCTCTACTCAGGCTTTCGATCAACTCCCTGTTCACAGTACGTCGGGGAGAGAATTATTTACGAAAGATGTTAGCCCTGGGTGTACTCTGCGAAATACTACGACATACATGTTGAAATGTTTGCTTTATTTGATACTGTTTTTCACTGACTGTCTCAGAGTCCCATCAATAAACTATCCATACAAAAAAACGGCAAGTAGAATTTGTAGTACTTCGACTTCAGAATTAATTTAATCAGCAGGAATTAACAAAGCAAGTTACGTTGCGGATGGAAAGATGGGGCTCAAACTCTCGTTTATATGAATGCCTTGACACGAACTGTTGTATTACACTGAAATTTAAGACTCGTTAGATTGCTTTATGATTGTTCTAGTTAATTTAGTACACATAATCTCAGGACGCGTAACAAAATAAATATTTTCTTTGTGTCAGACAATGTGTCATCGTATCGTTATTACATTTTTGTGATACATATCGGAGAAGACAATGTTGACTGGAATACTCTCTTTCAAACTCTAAAGGTGGCAGGGGTAAAATACAGAGAGCGAAAGGCTATTTACAATTTACACAGAAACCAGATGGCGGTTATAAGAGTCGAGGGGCATGAAAGGGAAGCAGTGGTTGGGAAGGGAGTGAGACAGGGTTGTGGCCTCTCCCCGATGTTATTCAATCTCTATATTGAGCAAGCAGTAAAGGAAACAAAAGAAAATTTGGAGTAGGTATTAAAATCCAGGGAGAGGAAATAAAAACTTTGAGGTTCGCCGATGACATTGTAATTTTGTCAGAGACAGCAAAGGACTTGGAAGAGCAGTTGAACGGAATGGACAGTGTCTTGAAAGGAGGATATAAGATGAACATCAACAAAAGTAAAACGAGGATAATGGAATGTAGTCGAATTAAGTCGGGTGATCCTGAGAGAATTAGGTTAGGAAATGAGTCACTTAAAGTAGTAAAGGAGTTTTGCTATTTGGGGAGCAAAATAACTGATGTTGGTCGAAGTAGAAAGGATATAAAATGTAGACTGGCAATGACAAGGAAAGCGTTTCTGAAGAAAAGAATTTGTTAACATCGAGTATAGATTTAAGTGTCAGGAAGTCGTTTCTGAAAGTATTTGTATGGAGTGTAGCCATGTATGGAAGTGAAACATGGACAATAAATAGTTTGGACAAGAAGAGAATAGAAGCTTTCGAAATGTGGTGCTACAGAAGAATGTTGAAGATTAGATGGGTAGATCACCTAACTAATGAGGAGGTGATGAATAGGATTGGGGAGAAGAGAAGTTTGTGGCACAACTTGACCAGAAGAAGGGATCGGTTGGTAGGACATGTCCTGAGGCATCAAGGGATCACAAATTTAGCATTGGAGGGCAGCGTGGAGGGTAAAAATCGTAGAGGAAGACCAATAGATGAATACACCAAGCAGATTCAGAAGGATGTAGGTTGCAGTAGGTACTGGGAGATGAAGGAGCTTGCGCAGGATAGATTAGCACGGAGAGCTGCATCAACCCAGTCTCAGGACTGAAGACCACAACAACAACAACAATCGGAGAAGAGTTAGTAAGACAGCCATTGATCGGTCACCTCGCAGCAGAGCGAGCTTCTGTCTCCTCTTGTATTGTGGCTTCTCAATAAGATACAACGTGCTATATAACAGAGATTTCGGCGCTGAAGATGATGCTTCAGCGCCGTCATATATTTTCAGGTACTCCAACTCGGAAAAAAAGCCGTCTACATACAAAGGCATCTCTAGAAAATTGATATAAGTTGTACCACTGTGCATTTTCTATTTATAGTGTAGGAAGCTTCCCTACGTCGATTTTGGCTAGCACTTGTAACTTGCGCCTCCCCTTCGAAAATTAATTATTGTTTGCCTCACTCTTAAACAGTAGCTACAAGAAGCTGGTTGGAAAATCGGTGAGGTTAGTGCAACGTTGAGTGTTGTCAGATTACTTTCAAGGGTGCTTAATGAGTCCCAATATTTCTTCGCTGTCACGTTTACTATGTAATAAGGACTGCTATCACTAGTGTTAAAATGTCATGTTCCATTAGATGTCATATGGTACACTTAAGGTTCACGAAGTTGATGTAACGACATACTTCATTGCTAAAGTATATTAGGTAAACTTTTAGCTTCCTTTCATTATCATTATTTTTCAGTGAAGTTCTCTGAGTCTGTAGGTACTACGACAATGAATAGCGCATTAGGCAGTTCAGTTAAGGAGCAATAGATATCTCTAAAAGAATGTGGTGCCCCACAGTTTGTAGAAACATAAAAATGCCATGATCCATTGCCAAGAGTTACTGATAAAAATTTTCGTATTACGGAACAATTTCGGTCCACAGATCATCATCAGGTATTATAAATACACTCCTGGAAATTGAAATAAGAACACCGTGAATTCATTGTCCCAGGAAGGGGAAACTTTGTTGACACATTCCTGGGGTCAGATACATCACATGATCACACTGACAGAACCACAGGCACATAGACACAGGCAACAGAGCATGCACAATGTCGGCACTAGTACAGTGTATATCCACCTTTCGCAGCAATGCAGGCTGCTATTCTCCCATGGAGACGATCGTAGAGATGCTGGATGTAGTCCTGTGGAACGGCTTGCCATGCCATTTCCACCTGGCGCCTCAGTTGGACCAGCGTTCGTGCTGGACGTGCAGACCGCGTGAGACGACGCTTCATCCAGTCCCAAACATGCTCAATGGGGGACAGATCCGGAGATCTTGCTGGCCAGGGTAGTTGACTTACACCTTCTAGAGCACGTTGGGTGGCACGGGATACATGCGGACGTGCATTGTCCTGTTGGAACAGCAAGTTCCCTTGCCGGTCTAGGAATGATAGAACGATGGGTTCGATGACGGTTTGGATGTACCGTGCACTATTCAGTGTCCCCTCGACGATCACCAGTGGTGTACGGCCAGTGTAGGAGATCGCTCCCCACACCATGATGCCGGGTGTTGGCCCTGTGTGCCTCGGTCGTATGCAGTCCTGATTGTGGCGCTCACCTGCACGGCTCCAAACACGCATACGACCACCATTGGCACCAAGGCAGAAGCGACTCTCATCGCTGAAGACGACACGTCTCCATTCGTCCCTCCATTCACGCCTGTCGCGACACCACTGGAGGCGGGCTGCACGATGTTGGGGCGTGAGCGGAAGACGGCCTAACGGTGTGCGGGACCGTAGCCCAGCTTCATGGAGACGGTTGCGAATGGTCCTCGCCGATACCCCAGGAGCAACAGTGTCCCTAATTTGCTGGGAAGTGGCGGTGCGGTCCCCTACGGCACTGCGTAGGATCCTACGGTCTTGGCGTGCATCCGTGCGTCGCTGCGGTCCGGTCCCAGGTCGACGGGCACGTGCACCTTCCTTCCGCCGACCACTGGCGACAACATCGATGTACTGTGGAGACCTCACGCCCCACGTGTTGAGCAATTCGGCGGTACGTCCACCCGGCCTCCCGCATGCCCACTATACGCCCTCGCTCAAAGTCCGTCAACTGCACATACGGTTCACGTCCACGCTGTCGCGGCATGCTACCAGTGTTAAAGACTGCGATGGAGCTCCGTATGCCACGGCAAACTGGCTGACGCTGACGGCGGCGGTGCACAAATGCTGCGCAGCTAGCGCCATTCGACGGCCAACACCGCGATTCCTAGTGTGTCCGCTGTGCCGTGCGTGTGATCATTGCTTGTACAGCCCTCTCGCAGTGTCCGGAGCAAGTATGGTGGGTCTGACACACCGGTGTCAATGTGTTCTTTTTTCCATTTACAGGAGTGTATTTATAACAGCTTAAAAGGCGGTATAAAATCATTGGCGTCAAATATAAAATATATAATTCATCAATGTTGACAAATAAAATATAAATTATGCCGTTAATAGCAAATGCAGAAATATCTGTTTGATGCATAGAAACAGACGTTAAAAATCTATAAAAGCTACTACCTGTTTCAGTTAATGTTCTTCATTCAGTTACAGAGTCGTTGAAAGCATGTTTCGGATTTGAAAGTTTCAAATAAGTGACAGAGTCATGTAGTGCTAAGGAACATCGGAATGATCGGACATAATTTCACAAAAGATTTCAGTTTACTGTCAGGCAGGTTGTTCCAGAAGTCTTCAGTGTTTTGCTGCGTTGACCTAACCTGTATAACTGTAAGATTTACAACAATTTAGAAGTCACCAATTAGTCGTTTGAATTCAGATTTTACTTCCTTCTTAGCAATCACTGATTAGTGTTTCTCTTTCAGTTTCACTTGGAATTACGTTTAAAGTGGCACGATAGGTGAAGTTTTAATTTTTTATGAGAATATATTTGCAGCTGTTGATTAACACGTTAATGTTGGGTTATTTTGCAAATCATCACCTTGTATTGTACCTTTATTGTTTGAGAGAACGTTGTCTACCAAGCTGCATCTACATTTAGAATAGAAACAGAGTTTTACGCTTGTAAAGTAAGTCACCAAATCTACTGTTCTCTATGCCCGTGCCCCTGCTGCGGAGCTAGTAGACTGCCCCGCTTAGCGCACACTTGCTACCGCCTGTGGTAACTCGCAGCATGCTCAGAATCATCTTTCTTCCAACTTAAATGAATTTAAGGAAGATAAACAAAAAAATAGACACACGCTGATGACATCTATTTATTCATTTTAAAGTTACAAGAGTTCAGCGTTTTGTCGTTTGTGACTATAAATACGTACTGAGCTCGAGCGTATGTCGAATGCATGGTTGTGGCTCACGTAAAACTGTGTAAAGAAAAACACATTTTCGACATCTTTCTCATATGAGTTGGTGCTAGTTTACATTTGCTTATGCTACTTTTTGCTGTCTTTACGTAAAAATATGCGAACTTTTAATTTTTTGTAGTAGAAGTAGATGTCAAACTATAAAATGACCAATTTTCAGGAAATGGCCTTTATAGTGTGATAAGGCGTTCAAGCGAATGTTGTCGAAATTCCCCCATTAAAACCAAGATGAAGGAGATGTATGCTATAACGATAAAAGCGCTTTCTTCAAATTTCAGAATAGTACGTGAGTTATTGTGAAATAGGCAGTATGTGAGATACACTGTTTCGTGTTAGAACCCTAAACACATCAGTTTGAACTGGATTCCATCTTTAATTCTATGGTCTTCCCCACCCCTTCTTTCTATCTCTAAATGTGTGCGTGTGAGTGTGTGTGCGTGTGTGTGGTTTTTTCTGTGTATTCTGTAGAGATATTCCAGATTCGTTGGAAAGAGGAGCACAGTAACGTGCCAATAATACAATGCAGTGGAACTTTAATCAGAAAGCAGCGAGTTATGCTAAGTATAAATACAAAGACTGCCGACTAGACTTCAGTGGTGCTGCCAATCTTGACTGAATTCTTCTTGTGCTATTTCTTGAAATGAGTAGATAAGATTTGTGAGTTCAGTGAAATGTCCTGAAAATGTTCACCTCTTATACGATCCTAGAACAATTACTTACTCTATAGCTGAAATATTCACCAGTGGGAGAGATTCCGGAACGTAAAATAAAATTGAAGCTTCAACGAATATTTGATTGAATCAAAGATCACAGTTACATCTTGTAATTTCCTAGCATAATTCATAAGTGTGGATGTGACCTCCCTTAAAGGAAAATCATGTGAAATGAAGATATGCAACATAACTTTTGGAGCCTAATACCTATCCACGAAGGAATATGAAATCTAGCAGTCATTTGGAAGCAGTCTGAAGATAAACAAAGTTTTGTTAACATTGAATTACCTCACTGGCTGTAAAAGCATGCAAAGAACCCAAAATATTTCTGCTGATGGCACTGCCTTTTGTTTTGGCTAAAAATTTCGCTGAAGGCGGAATGCATTGGTTCAAATGGCTCTGAGCACTATGGGACTTAACATCTGTGGTCGTCAGTCCCCTAGAACTTAGAACTACTTAAACCTAGCTAACCTAAGGACATCACACACATCCATGCCCGAGGCAGGATTCGAACCTGCGACCGTAGCAGTCCCGCGGCTCCGGACTGAGCGCCTAGAACCGCTAGACCACCGCGGCCGGCGCGGAATGCATTAATAACGTGTTCTCTAACTAGGTATTGTCTCAAGTATGACTAGTTTAGCCCGCTCAGCTGGCCGCGCTGTCTAACGTGCTGCTTTCCGAGCTCCCGCCGTGCCGGTCCCCAGCATGAATCCGACTGGCAAATTAGTGTCGAGGTACGGATTGCGGACCAGCCTGTGGATGGTTTTTAAGGCGGTTTTCCATTTACGTCGGCGAATGCGGGCTGCTTCCCCTTATTCCTCCTCAGTTACACTGTGAAACACTGTCTCCACGTACGCGTACACCATCATTACTCTGCCACAAGCAAACATTGTGAACCACTGAGGGCTACAGTGGGACGAAGCCTCTACGTCGTTTCTAGGTCCCCGGTTTAATACACAATACACACAATGACTAGTTCAAGAATCGTCATAAATGACTTGAGTATGACAATAAGTCAAAGATGCGTTAGTGAAATTCCTGATGATTAATAAGTAGGTCAAGAAGCAGTGACAGAAAGCTCATTTACATTTGTATGATGGACTACTTGGTATACAATTCTATTCCACATAAGAATCAGAACAAAAGCAAACTGAATACATTGTAGGGTATCCTGGCGAATATTAAAACAGTGGCAATGTAGCTAATTCCGTATGCTAACCTCACAGACGGACAACTGAAATACCGATATTATGCTGTGACTGTAGAATAAGACCTCTCTATTTGAACAACGGAAATTAAGTCTGGACGCGGCTGAAGATACATCTTCAGTCCTGAAAGCGTTGTATACGAAATGTTCCACAAAGCTGTATTAGCACCGCTGCGAGAACCTAATAATCCTTGTAGTTCATAGCATGAGAATGGCTATTGCAATGTAACATCATCTCAGTATACCTCGTCTTGAAACCCGCTCCAACAAAAGTTAAGATCCAGAGAAGAAAGTGTCAAAATGCAGGAAACGGAAAGTCTTCTGCAGAATGCCAGGAACAGAATGCCTTTCTCTTGGTTCCAAGACGACATGCTTCGCTCTAACTCGGCCACGCCTGCATCTGACTGGTGAACTTGCTATAGGCTACTTCCAAAGTGTTGACTACAAACATGCCTTCACTTTACCAGCCAAAGAATATTGTATACGTAGTAATCGAGAACCGGGGTACAGAAAGTCTTTCCATTATTTTACCAATACACAACTCGTGTAAAAAGGCATAAATTTAATGGGGACTTTTAATAAACGATTTCAGGCTCTCAGTTTAGTATGTTTATCGTTTCCGTGAGAATATTTCCTCTAAATTCTTCAATTCGTTGGCAGAATCCTGGCAGTTAGTTTACAAAGAACATTGTTTAAGAAACTCTCCGTAAACCATCCCAGAATATCGCTCCAGTGTGCGAGTTACACACCAAATAGGACTAACCACGACAGTCAACCATAGCTAAGTGAGGAATCCAGTAATATACTGCAGTACTTTACGTACCATTCCCGGAGACCGTAAATAAAAATTAGATAAATTACAGCGTGCCCAGAGACATTTAAGCCGTCATTCTTCTCGCTTCTATATGAGAGCGGAATGGAAGGAAACCCTAATATATGCCCCACTGTCGGAAGTACCTTCAGCCATGCATGTCATAGTGGTTCACAGTGTCTGGCTATGGAGACAGGGACAGAGTTGTTGAAGAAATCTTTCAACACTATACTAACATAAATTAAAAAGTATGGGTAGATATGTCATGTGACTAGGGTCTCCAGTCGGGCAGACCGTTCGCCGGGTGCAAATCCTTCAATTTGACGCCACGTCGGCGCCTTGTGCGTCGATGGGGATGAAACGATGATGATTAGGACAACACAACATCCAGTTCCTGAGCGGAGAAAATATCCGACCCAGCCGGGAATCGAATCGGGGCCGTTGTTGATCTTTATGTTTGGTCGTTGCGAACGTCACATGACATCCGATCAAGTTCGTTGTTGATCCTTTCACGCAGATTTTTTATTACAGAGGCCAACCAGCTCTCTGACCGAACACGCTGAGCTACCGCGCCGGTGGCACTCAGCTGCCGGGGGCACTCAAAACTCTGCGTAAGATCACTTATCGAAATCCCAACATTTTCGATGGTTGTTAATATTTGATGCTAAATGATTCACTCTGCGTACATGTTCGTATATTCTGCTACTTTTTCCTGTTGTCGTTCTAATATCATCATTCTACTTACTCAGTGTGTTTTGGTTGAGTCATCCGGCGTTTGGCTGGGTAAGAAGGACTTCCTCTCCTGTTTCAATCTTTTCCTCTCACAGTAGCATTTACATCCTATGTTTTCATTTATTTGTTGAAGATATTCCAGTCCGAACCTTTCCCTATAATTCTTACTATCTACAGCTTCCTCTGGTACCACTGAAGCTATTCCCCAATGTCTTAACTTATGTCCTACGATGTGGTCCCTTCTTCCAGTCAGTGCTTTCCACATATTGCTTTCGCTGTTAATTCTCCAGAGAACTTCATTAGTTCTTATTAGACGACCTAATTTTCCTGCTTTTCAAATCTCTTGTTTTCAGGTTTGCCAAAATCTGTGATTTACTTCTGTAGAATTCTGTGCTGCACAGGAGAGGAAGACTGCTTCCCTGCCTAGCACGCTTTTTAATCCTTGTATTGTCATCTTGCTCCTCTATCCTTACTGTTAATATCGGTTCTGTTCCTATTGAACA
This sequence comes from Schistocerca americana, assembly GCF_021461395.2. Lineage (NCBI taxonomy): Eukaryota > Metazoa > Arthropoda > Insecta > Orthoptera > Acrididae > Schistocerca > Schistocerca americana. The sequence continues at coordinate 498,198,275 of NC_060121.1, forward strand.
CTAGCTGTTACCTGCGGCTCTGCTGGCGTATCAGTAGTTTTGTTGTGATAAGTGACGGTGAGTAAGTAATCTACGGCACATGCAATAACATCAGCTGCCTTCACTTACCTGCACCGAGCGAGATGGCGCAGTGATTAGCACACTGGACTCGCATTCGGAAGGACGACGGTTCAATCCCGCGTCCGGCCATCCTGATTTAGGTTTTCCGTGATCTCCCTAAATCGCTTCAGGCAACTGCCGGGATGGTTCCTTTGACAGGGCACGGCCGACTTCCTTCCCCATCCTTCTCTAATGCAACGAGACTGATGACCTCACTGTTTGGTCTGTTCCCCCAAATCAATCAATCACATATCTGCATGTTCGTATAAGCATAGCTCGTGATATGTGGCCCGCTCTCTCCCTTCCAAAGCTGTCCGTGTGCACAATGCTTCGACATACCCAGCATCATTAACGAGCAGTGCGTACAGAGGGGCATGTGTAGGAGCTCGCATTTATGAATCTTGCTACTGACTTAGCCACACATTATACATCCTGTACATTATGCAACAAATAGTGTAGTAGTGCTGACTGAACACACTGAAGAACTGAAGATTGTATGAATCGTATCACGTAACACATCTGAAAGTAAATAGCTTTTTCAAAGAGTAAATATTTTTTCCTAATTTGCATACTATTCCTCAAATCAATTAGAATTTGGATTGAAGAGGAAGACGTGCTCGAAAATTCCGTGTAGTTGTGCAAAGTCACTGTGGCAGGGATCTGTAGAAATTAGTGCATCTGCCTAGTGATCAAATGGCTCTAAGCACTATGGGACTTAACATGTGAGGTCATCAGTACCCTAGACTTAGAACTACTTAAACCTAACTAACCTAAGGACATCACACACATCCAGGATTCGAACCTGCGGCCGTAGCATTGGCGCGGTTCCGGACTGAAGCGCCTAGAACCGCTCGGCCGGCAGTGATCAGGAGACCGGGGTTCGAATTCCGGTCTTGGTAGAAGTTTTCATTCGTCGCTTCAGTCTGCACATATACATCATAGAAAAGGTCTCTGGAACCATATACTTAAATTTGATTAGTAAGTATCCTGTGTTACATACTTCCTAATGTAGCAAACGTTCTCCCTCAGTGTTCTGTCTACCTCCAATCCAAATTTCATCAAAATCGGTTCAGCGGGTTGGTCGTGAAAACATAACAGAGTTACTTTCGCATTTATAATATTAGTGTACACAAAACTTTCAATTACAATATATTTTTTCCGTGACCGATTTTGATGGCTCAAAATGGCTCTGGGCACTATGGGACTCAACTTCTGAGGTCATTAGTCCCCAAGAACTTAGAAATAGTTAAACCTAACTAACCTAAGAAAATCACACACATCCATACCCGAGGCACGATTCGAACCTGCGACCGTAGCGGTTTCGCGGTTCCAGACTGCAGCGCCTAGAACCGCACGGCCACTTCGGCCGGCTCGATTTTGATGAACTAAAGCCTATACAGTGCTGCGAACTGTGGTCAAGCTACTTGCGAAAACCACATGAAAGTTTAGTAGACTTGGACATGCGTATTGAAATGAACAGACAGAGACGACAGTTTAATAGACTTATTACTAGCGTAGATTACCCGTATTTCCCTGTAGTTTATGCGTATTTTTCAGGTAAGTTCATACATCATGACTCATTTAAGGTTACAGCTTTTTTCTTTTTTTTTAGGTTTACAAATACAATTAAACTTCCTCAATATTTCATAAGTTTCGCTTCCATTATCAAGTATAACATCATAAATACCTCAATGATGCCTTCCTCGTTTGGGTGCTACTATTCATTCATCGATGGACCAAGCCGAAAGACGACAGCAAGAGATAACGTGACGTACGCCCATCGGAGTGTGTAATTCAAGGACGAGTTCCCAGGACACCCATTCGTTCATTCGCAAACACCTCCCCTCCCCTCCCCGGGCCGCCAGACGGAGGCGGCCACGTACGAGGCGTGAGAAGGCGAGCGATTCGCCGCCGACTCGGCCTCGTCCGCGCAGTGCTCGGACGGCCGGCCGTGCCATTGTCTGAGCGCCAGGGACACGCCCGCCGCAGCCCGTGCCTACTCCGTTGTCAACTAACCTAATTAACATCCATCACGCTGATTACCATCCTCGCTGCTTATGATAATCGGCTCCCATTGTGACCGGGGCGGCGACTGTCCTTTGTTACGGGGCGTAGCGTTAGTCATCGCCGGTCTTAGCGCGGTAGCCGGTGCCCACGCAGCCAGCTGATAGCGCGGGCGTGGTCTCTAGGCCAAGGGCGGCCGCCGCCGCGGCTGCTGGGCTGCGTAGCCGCCGGCGGCTGGTCTAGGCCACAGGCTCAGTGAGTCACACCAACAGTCGAGAAACAAAGTGAACACTCGCCACGGTAAACGCGTAACTATTTGTCATCATTACGACTTCCTGCTACCGTAAGACTAACTGCCGTCTAAAGCAAACATTGTAAATAAACCAACTAGAAGCGAATAGTCTTTGACTGATTTCTGCTGGTATCCCAGTTAGCAGAATTACTACAGGAGCGAATTCAAGGTGGGGCGTCTTGTGGTTCACTTAGACCCTACCCCCACCAAATAACATTTAATTAAAAGCTTTATATTTCCATGTATATTAATTTCCAACTTTATCAGACAAGTCTGGGAGAATATAGTGTATTAAAACCAAAAGTCTCTGAAATATCGAACATTAAAAAAATAAGTACAAGATTTGCTTAATACACACTGAAGAGCCAAAGAAACTGGTACACCTGTCTAATATCATGTATGGCACCCGCGAGCACCCAGAAGTGTCGCAACACGACGTGGCATGGACTCGATAAATGCCTGAAGTAGTGCTGGAGGGAACCGCCACCACGAATTTTGCATGGCTGTCCAGAAATCCTTAAGAGTACGAGGGGGCGGTGATCTCTTCTGAACATCACGTTTCAAGGCATCCCAGATCTGCTCAGTAGTGTACATGTCTGGGGAGTTTGGTGGACAGCGGAAGTTTAAGCTCACAAGAGTGTTCATGCAGCCACTCTGTAGCAATTCGGGACTTGTAGGGTGTTGCATTGTGTTGCTGGAATTGCCCGAGTCTGTCGGAATGCACAATGGACATGACTGGGTGCAGGTGATCAGATAGGATTCTTACGAACGTGTCACGTCAGAGTCGTATCTAGACGTATCAGGGACCCCATATGACGCCCCACACCAATACAGAGCCTCCAGCAGCTTGAACAGTCCCCTGCTGACATGCGGGGTCCATGGATTCATGAGCGTGTCTCCATACCTGTACATGTCCAATCGCTCGATACAATTTGAAACAACACTCGTCCTACCTGGCAACAACTTTCCAGTCGTCAACAGTCCAGTGTCGGTATTGACGGGCCCGGCCGAGGCGTAAAGCCTTATCTTGCAGTCATCAAGGTTACATGAGGGGGCCATCGGCTCCAAAAGCCTATATCGATGATCTTTCGTTGAATGGTTCGCAAGCTGACACTTGTTGATGATCCAGCATTGAAATGTACAGCAATTTGTGGAAGGGTTGCACTTCTGTCACGTTTGAACCATTTTCAGTCGTCATTGGTCCCGTTCTTTCAGGATCTTTTTCCGGCCACAGTGATGTCGGAGCTTTGATGTTATACCTGATTCCTGATATTTACGGTACACTTGTGGAATGTTCCTACGGGAAAATCGCCATTTCATCGCTACCTCGGAGATGCTTTGTCCCACTGCTCGTGCGTCAACTGTAACATCACCTTAAAACTCACCTTAAAACTTACTTAAAGCCTGATAACCTGCCATTGTAGCAGCAGTAACTGAGGTAACAACTGTACCAGACACCTCTTGCCTTACATAGGCGTTGCCGACTGCATCGCCGTATTTTGCCTGCTTACATATCTCTGTATTTGAATACGAATGCCTATAGCAGTTTCTTTGGCATTTCAGTATATGATCCGTTTCGCTTTCTTTCCTATGGGTTGACTAACGTCAATTGGTTTGCGACCTGACTGACTTCAGAAATCTTTCCAGGGAGGAAAGGCGTTCATTGACAGGCTTGACAGGCTGACAATACATTCTGCCAACAATAAATATGTCAAAGAAATGCGGAGAGAGAGAGAGAGAGAGAGAGAGAGAGAGAGAGAGAGAGAGAGAGAGAGAGAGAGACAGACAGACAGACAGAGAAGGAGAGCACAAAGACTTATTTCAACGTAGGCTGAAATGAATAAAAGGTACATCGTTTCTCAATTTATATGCTTACAGATCTATAGTCGGCAGATCAGTATTCTGATATAAACATTAAGCTGTCAAAATTGTCGAACTCTCTTGTTACTATAGTTCTTAAATGACTCTTTTGGACAAATTTTTTTAATGACATATTTTTCTTAATAGCATTTTTTTTAATTCTGCCAAAGTGATGTAAATAAATTATTATTACATCACTTTAAAACATTTTACATGCAGGATTTTCCAAAAAGAATGCCGGGATTTTGAAAAAGCGTTTCAGGAAACTGTTCAGTATAATGAAACGATTTAAACGTCAAATTCAAAAGAAAAAAAACAAAGCTTTTTTTCATCCGTTGACAAGCTTCAATGTGAACTCCTTTAGTTGCTCTGAGTACAACAAAACAATACTCGATATCACGTCTTGTGTTTTGTTGCTTCTCTGGTGTTACAGACGTGTTAGCTATCGAAATTCGCTCCCACAAATGCCTCAAATTTCGATTATTTTCTGCAGAGACAATGTTCTTTATATAACACCAGAAAACGAAATCCAAAGCGATAGGGTCATTACTTCAGGGAGGCTTGAAGTTATGGGCGTCCATGCCTTTTCGACCGTTCGGAAATATGTTGTTTAAGAGTTTGTGCTCTTCACGACGCTGATGAGGTGGCATTTTTAATTGAAAACTTCGTTGGGCAACAGATTTTTGCGGATTTCTGATACAAGACTGTCAGATTTCTTCAACTTTATTTCCACTTGTTCCCGTCTGGTCTGATGAATGTACTTTCAACACGCTTTCTGTTTCCCTAAACTGGTTGAACTATTGTAAAACAGCTTGTCATAGGGTACATTTTGTCCTACATAAGTTTCTCAGAATCAATCCTGCACATTAGCAATTGATTTAAACACGCAAAGAGCGCAGTGCGCCTTCTGATGCGTCGTCAGCATCATACAGGCCTGTGATTCCAAGTGGCGGTACGTCCGGCCGCAGCTCTTTCGCCCATGTCAAGGTAAATGGTTGACCCCATACGACACTGTAAACAGAGCTTCGCTATTTTATCTTCAGCTGAACAGTTTCCCAGTAGCGCATATTGAAAATCCGGCATTCTTTTTGGGACACCCTCTACTTTATTGGTTTTTTATGATTGGAGTTTTAGACATCTGTGACCCGTTAGAAGAGGAGGTAGCGGCAACTCTGCGGACTGCTGCTGAGTGATGAAATGATACACACAGAAGAAGTCACATAGCGGTATTGAATATCATGGTGATCCAGTATAAGTTCACCCGAGTTTATGTCGATAATACACTCTAAGACAAAGAACAAGGACGAAGGAATTCTCCGAATGGAGCGGAAATCGGGAGATGTGATTCACATGTACAGAGAAGTAAATTATTATAATTTTAAAGAAATTCGTTGATTTACTCAAGAGAAAGAACTTAATAAATTGAGCAAGTTCACCTCTGGCCATTATGCAATTATTCTGCTTGGCATTCGTTGATAGAGTTGTTGCATGTCGTCTTGAGGGACATCGTACCAAATCCTGTCCAATTGGCGCGTTAGGCCATAAAAATCACGATCTGGTTGGAGGGCCCTGCTCACAATGCTCCAGAGATTCTCGATTGGGGAGAGATTCGGCGACAGCGCTGGACCAAATAGGGTTTGGCAAGCACGAAGAAAAGCAGTAAAAATTCTCGCCCTGTGCAGACGGGCTGAAATGTAAGCCCAGAATTGCTTGATATGAAGGCCAACAAAACGGAGTGTGTCAACGTACCGCTGTGCTCTAAGGGTTCCGCTGATGACAACCAAAGGGATCCAGCTGTATAACGGAATGGCACCCTGGACCAACACTGCTGTTTATCGGTCCGCATGTGGGGCGACGGTCAGAGTGGTATCCCATCGCTGTCGTGGGCGCCTCCACATACGTCTTCGCTGGTTATCGGGGCTAAGTTCGAACCGGTTGTGTTTAAAGAGGCACGTATCGAAGATTTATACCGCGTACAGGGATAGCGGGAAAACATCGTCTGTTGACTAATCGCGACAGATATTCATTGTGACGACAAAGAAGGGAATGACAGCTTCAAAAGTCACTGAAGAAATGCATCCCGCAATCACGAACGCTGTCAGTACCAAAATAAACCGAAGGAGTTCCATAAGCAGGGCCTGCATTGAGAGGTGGGATTCCAGAACCACTCAGTAGTGGTGCAAATGCCCGTAAGAGGAAAACATGGTGCCGAACCAGCAAAACGTGGAATATGGAGCAATTAGAAGAACTTATTTGGTCGGATGAGTGTTGTTTCACACTGCTTCCAACTTTTGGCCGAATTTATCCCAAGAGTGAGACATGGCGCTAGTTCGTTGATGATTTGGGCAGCCAAATCGTGGTATTCTACAGGCCGTATGGTTACACCACAAGGTCGCATTACTGCCAAGGATTAGCTGACCGCCGGTCGTGTCGCCGAGCGGTTCTAGGCGCTACAGTCTGGAACCACGCGAACGCTGCGGTCGCAGGTTCGAATTTTGCCTCGGGCATGGATGTGTGTGATGTCCTAGGTTAGTTAGGTTTAAGTAGTTCTAACTTCTAGGGGACTGATGACCTCAGAAGTTAAGTCCCATAGTGCTCAGAGCCATTTGAACCATTATCTGACCATTTTGGCTGATCAGATCCATTCCACGATACAATGTTTGTTCACAAATGGTGATGCTGAGTTCAGAGACGACAGGCTTTTGGTCACACAGCTCGCATCGTCTTGGACAGATTTTATGAACCAGATCTCAATATTACTGAGCTTCCCCTGTCTACTGTGGGAAGAAGGGCGCGTGATCGTATGACTCCATTGAAAATCACATTGGGCCTGTATTTGTGCATTCCGAAACGATTGGGAGCTGCTTTGAGTGCAGTTTTCTTACACCGGTTATATTTTGTGTTTCTGGTGCTTCCATATTTTTGTCTGCCACATGTATGGGGTTGGGTTGTGTGGAGGAAGAGGCCAAACTGCGAGGTCATCGGTCTCATCGGATGAGAGAAGGATGGGGAAGGAAGTCGGCCGTGCCCTTCAAAGGAACCATCCCGGCATTTGCCCGGAGCGACATAGGAAAATCACGGAAAACCTAAATCAGTATTGCCGGACGCGGGATTGAACCGTCGTCCTCCCGAATGCGAGTCCAGTGTGCTAACCACTGCGCCATCTCGCTCGTTCACCACATGTATGTTTTGGACTTAATGAAGATCCTGGCAACCTAGCAAATCAGGGACGTTCTAATTAGTATTAATAGAATAAATAGTAAAGTGAGGTGTCTTGATAACTGATACCTGTCTTGATACCTGATGACGAGCATTGGTGACTTGAAACGCTGCGCTAATAAATCAGTGTCATAAGATTAGTGGCCCTCAAACGTTTTCATATATCCTTTATAGTAGCACAGTCACGGAGAACTAATGAACTAATATGAGGTAAGATTATCCTATGTATGTTACTGTCGATCTCGATGGGATTCGAACTCTACGTCCTGTCGTCCCTCTCAGCTCCACTTGGTTCTGTGCTTAGCTCGACATCCTGCGCCACGTGCAGGAGCAGCACACGTCACACGGCGTGCGCGGCTTTTTCGCGAGCGACGTCAGCCGTGCCCTCCAGCAGGGGCGTGGCGACGCGGCTGAGAGGTGGTCAAGGCCGCGCGCGAAGACGGGACAGCGCCGGAGGCGGCCGTGGGAAGGCGAGGACGCCTCTCCTCTGGCTGGCTGCGCCCCACCCGCACCACGGGCGCCTCCACGCATTGTTCCCCTGCGTCCACCCAGCCGCTGTCTCAGCGTTATTTTTAGTCCGTGTCCAAGAACGTCACGCTCTATCGCGCTTCTTCTGTATCAGCTCCGCACTTCTCTTCCGACAGCGAGTCAGTGAAGCCAGTTTTATAGAGATTTCGATTTCCAACTCCGTTGTATTCGTCCAATGCAGAAGTCGAAGACCATTGACAGCTCTTGTTATAATTGTAAGACTAAAATAAACCCAAATAATTATACAGGTAATCATTTCCGAAGATAAAAACTTGGAAACTACACGGTCCAGTCACATTAACGTGACCACCAAGTACGTTCGAGATCAGGTGAAATAACCACTCACAGACTGCAGATGGTAGCAGTAGCAGTGGTGTGTATATAAAGCATGTAGGGGAGACGCGGTAAACAATTCAGTCATTATCGTAATGTGGAAACGGCGCAATGTATCTGATGTCCAACGGGACATGATCATTGGCTTTCGCGCCAAGGATGGAAGCATTTCCGAAACTGTTCGCTTGAATGGCAAAATGGCACTGTCCAGAACAGGCGCCGGGGCAACTTGGTGCAACACGTTTCATAGGTGACAGAGGTGAACAACAGCAACGGAGATGTATACGGATGGACAGACGTGCAACTGTTGAGCAACCGACATCCCGAATGGATCAAGGTTTGTCTTCTCAACTACTGTTCAGCGAACGTTGCTGCATGTGGACCTCCCCCAATAGGCGCGTGGTTTGTGCATCCCTGCTGACTGCTGTTCACTGGCGACGAAACCTGGAATTTGCACGCCAGTACCGCAACTGGACATCCATTGAGTGTCGAAAGATGGGCGTTTGCGATGACAGATGACCGTTCGCCTGAAAGGACAGAAAGCAAACGCCTTGTTACAATCGTCCGTAGGGTCCAGGGTGGAGGAGGAGAGTTATGGGCCGGGACGATGTTTCCGTGGCGTTCTCTGGATGGTATTGTCATTCTGGAAGGCACATCGGATCAAGACAACTATTCATCTATCCTTGGGGACCATGCAATTTGCTTCACTTCGGCACAATGGCATCTACCAGCAGGACAATGCATTATGTCACGCAGCTTGCATTTTACGTGCGTGATTCGAAGAGCACGAGGATGAGTTTACCGTGCTCCCCTGACCATCAAATTCCCCGGGTGTAGACCCAATCGAGAATTTGTGGAATCACCTCGATCGGGCTGTTCACTCAATGGAATCCCAGCCGGGAAACCTAGATGGCCACGGCATGGCTCAACATCCCTGTCGGTATCTCTCTTCCTGCACGTCTCGTATCAGTTCGCGCTGCAAAAAGTGGTTATCCAGGTTTTCTAATGATGGCCACATTAAAGTGGCTCTCCAGTGTATTAGAGATAGATAATTGCGGTTTCTTGTAAAATATTTAGAAGCCCTCATGGTCTTTTCTTTTTCCTTTGTCCTTTGTTGCAGATTTGACTTGGAGTGTATCAAGACGGCGACAGACTGAGGGAAGGCGCAATATGTCATCTGATTTACAGAATCCAGATCTGTGACGCTAATATGGCCGCGCAGAACGTGCATTCTAAAGCGGGTCGAAGAATTGCTGCCGCCCATCAATTTGTAGCGTGATGGTGCACATTGGAAACTGAACGGGCGAGATGTGCTGAGTGGCAAATTCCCTGAGAGGTAGACAGGTTGTAATAGTCCCCCTCATTAAATCCGTGCTCTCCGTTTCACGCCTCTAGACTTCTTTTTGTGGGATTATGTCAAGTATTGTATATGTAGGACACCAGTCAATGACACTGCTCCCCTTCGTGCACGAATTCAAAAAAATGGCTCCAAGCACTATGAGACTTAACATCTGAGGTCATCAGTCCCCTAGACGTAGAACTGCTTAAACCTAACTAACCTAAGGACATAACTCACATCCATGCCCGAGGCAGGATTCGAACCTTTGACCGTAGCAGCAGCGCGGCTCCGGACTGAAGCGCCTAGAACCGCTCGGCCACAGCGGCCGGTTACATGAATCAATTAAATAATCAAATCTGTTGATTCTGCTATGCTGACCCTTACATGGGCAGAACTCGAATATCGCCTTGATGTTGCACAGAACGTCTACTAGAGACGAATGGCGCAAACATTGAAATTCGGTATGATAGAAAAAATAACGTTGAGGTCTGCTACACTTTTTGCAATAAGCCACGATGCTCTGTCTTTAATAGTTCTCAAGTTACGATTTTTTAAAATCACAACAGGACTTTACAGACACCGTTAGCTTCAAATTGTGAGTCGGGTCTGGACACAAACCTGTGGCTTTCCCTATGTTTATGAACAATTAACATGTGTGAACATCCGCTCAGTATAGCATCAGTTCTCCCCAAATCCATTTTGTCGATTTCATAATCACGTATGATAATACTGATGGCCGCAGTTGATTTCAGGACTTGTATTGTCATGTTTTACATCTATGTGCAAGGAAAATACTGACAAATAAAACATTTCTACACAATTCAGCATTTATTTTCGAAACACATTATCGAAATAGGACACACGCTTATCCTGCCAACGTATATTTCGTTTGTCTTCACAAAAACAAAAGCACTCTGTGTGACCTTCCACAAAAAAATCAACTCTCATCCACACAAAATGTACTGAACGACGTCTCTCTACCAACCATTTTAAAGGATGTGGTGTCACAAAATGAAAGGTAAAAACGTATGTAATAATTGAATAACGCTGCATAAAGGACAGTTCTGCTCACTTTCATGTTAGTAACAACTTACGAGAGTTTTCCGCTAAGTAATCTATGTTAATTTATATTAATGTGATAGTAACCATTTCTGAATCCACTATTATACCCGGAAACGTGTCTGCCATCTCGTTGCCTCTACATCTACATCTACATCATTACTCTGCAATTCGCAATAAGTGCCTGGCAGAGTGTCCATTGAACCACCTTCTAGCTATGTGTCTACCGTTCCACTCCCTAACGGCAGGCGGGAAAATCACTTAAATCTTTCCGTGAGAGCTCTGATCTCTCTTACTTTATTATGATTATCATTCCTCCCTACATAGGTGGGCATCAACAAAATACTTCACACTCTGAAAACAAAGTTGGTGATTGAAATTTCATGAGACGATTCTGCAGCAACGAAATCTACCTTAGCTTTACTGATTGCCAGCCGTATTCACGTATCATATCTGTAGCACTCTCTCCACTGCTTCGTGATGATCCAAAACCAACTGCCCTTCTATTAACTTCTGCGTCAATCCTGCCGTATCTGAAGAAGACCCCATACCTTAAAGCAGTACTCCAGAAAAAGGCGGACAAGCATGTGTAAGCTGTCTCTTTAAGAGGCCTGTTACAGTTTCTAAGTGTTCTGCCAATAAATCGCAGTTTTTGGCGTGCTACGTAATTGTTCCATTTTAAGTGATTCGTCATTGTTCTCCCAAACGTTTAATTGAGTTTACATCCTTTAGATTTGTGTATTTTCACCTACATCTATATGGCTACTCTCCAAATCACACTAAAGTGCCAGACAGAGGGTTTATCTAACCAACTTCACACAAATTCTCTATTATTCCACTCTCGAAAAACGCGCGAAAAAAGAACACCCATAACTTTGCGTGCGAACTCTGATTTCCCTTATTTTATGATGACGATCGTTTCTCCCTGTGCAGGTTGGCGTCAACAAAATACTTTCGCATTTGGAGGAGCAAGATGTTAATTGAAATTTAGTGAGAAGGTCCGGCTGCAACGGAAAACGTCTTTGTTTTAATGACTTCCACCCCAAATCCTGTATCATGTTCGTGACACCCACTCCCATATTTCTCGATAATACGATACGTGCTGCCTTTCTGTCAACTTCCTGGCTGTACTCCGTCAATACTATCTGGTAGGGATCCCATACCACGCTGTAGTACTCCAAAAGAGGACGGACAATAGGCAGTCTCTTCAGTAGCACTGTGCATCTTCTAAGTGTTCCGCCAGTAAAACGCAGTCTTTCTTTCACCTTTCAATTTAAGATCTTAATAACTGTTATTCCTAAGTATTTAGTGGAACTTACGGCCTTGAGGTTTGATTGATTTATCGTGTAAGTTCAAGGAATACCTTTTAGCACTCATGTGGATTGCCTCCACTTTTCATTATTTAGGGTCAATTGCCAATTTTTCCACCATATACTGAAACGTCCCCTTAGAAAAATTATACATGACTGTGCTTAAACTGACACACAGTATTTTTAGTGCAACGCAATCTGACTTTCAAAAATCCCTACAAAAGAATGGCCCTGACTAACATTAACCTATACCTTTCACAAATCACTTAACTCACAAAAATCATCGTTACTCGAACTACTGCAATACAGCGAGCGCCACTACTCCCAAATAAATAAAAGATTCAAAGTACGGAAGGCACTAACTACTGATAGGCATAGTTAGCAAATGAAAGATTTTGATAGAGAACAAACAATGTATTTACCTTAATAGTGTTGAAAAATCATAATATACATAGCAGTTCATGACATCCAGTCTTACAAATTTCAAAATTCCGCCATTTCTCTCCCCACATCCACCACTGCTGGCGGCTCACCTCCAACTGCGCAACGCTACGCGCTGTTCACATCCAGCTGCCGCTGCCCAACACTACAATGGCAGACAACAATGCAAACTAGCCACAGACTGCACACAGCACAGCCAGTGATTTTCATACAGAGCGCTACGTAACGTTGCCAATAAGATAACATAAACAGCCTACTTACATAGCCCCCATGCACCCCACAAATTGTTTTGGGCAGTGGCCAATAATGATTTGATAAAATTTTTCATAATTACAATAACAAAGATATCAAATGCACACACTTATTGATACAATGTTGGTCAAAAGCTAAAATTTTCTCACAGTCCATAAAGACAGTCCTGATCATTCATCACAGTAAAATTGCAGTGTTTTTCTCAAAGTCTGAGCAGTAAAAGAAAATGCACACGGAAGTAGTGGATTTCCATGCAGTCTTGAAGAAGTAATGTTGTCCTTCCAACGGAAAGACAGTGCTGACTCTCGACATGACAAGTAATGGGTCACAACAGAGCAAACCCACAGCAGAGTCATTCGAAGTTTTGAAGAATATTGGTAGGCAGGTCATCACAGAGTAGACCCACTGTAGTCCTGGTAGAGATTACGGTATTGGTGGGCCACCAGAGGTGAAGACCCACTGTAGTCCTGGTAGAGATTGTGGTATTGGTGGGCCACCAGAGGTGCAGACCCACTGCAGTCCTTGTAGAAATAATGGTATTGGTGGGTCATCAAAGATGCAGACCCACTGTAGTCCTTGTAGAGATGGCCAGCAGCCATCTGTTGTGACTGTGCAGGTGCACAATCACCATTGAAGAGTTTTGCGGATAATATAGCAAGTCCACAACCACCACTTGTGCACTCACAAAGCTTTTGGAATTGTCCTTAGAATCAGCAATGCTGTTATCCAGTCCCTTGCTGAATTATTAACACATGTACAAACACTAACAGTTCCTAATTCTCACATATTGTCCATATACTGTGACCAACACAAACGTGTGCAGTGAAATGGAACTTACAAGTTAATAATATGATGAATTGGTGTCAATCACAATTTTATAACATAAGAATACAATTACAAAGGTACAAAATACATCATTAAGGAACATAACAATACAGATAACATTTGTAGTACAGGCTTTACAAAAGAATCGAAGTAACGTATACATCAGTGTTACAGGAATTATGACATGAGTACAAACATAAAAGATCAGAATAACTTTCGAAACATCAACTTCACACATGAGCGTTAAAACAAAAGAGAACAAATAATGTTTAAACATCTTTACAAAGTAAATAACATAGTATTAGAAAAATTCTACAACATAACAACATCAGCTAAACCCATAAAGACAGGAAAAACACAAATACACAAGGGAACACAAAGACATAGTGGGATAACACAAGGAAAGGACATAGTTTCTTTTACTGCAGTATTTTGCAAACAAAACTTTCTTTACTTCTCGGAGATCTCCATTCGTTCTTCATTATTTTCAAAAAGTCCTATCTATACCTGCTTTCTGTACTTTTTCGTATGACTTCTCAATGCATTTTCTCCAATTCATCGCAACTCATTCTCTTATATAGTCTACCCCCTCTTAAGTTAACTTAAATCTACTGAGCTCAGATGCTAAACTAATGGACGAGGCAATGCAGCAGCACAGAACAATTAGCATAAACAGCAATGACCAAAAAAAAAAAAAAAAAATGGAAATTGGCAAAGCAAGCAGCAGCAAATGCAATAACTTATATCTAAGCATGACAAAGCTCAAGCAGGAAAAATATTACAGTAAAAATGGCCATGTTTAATACCTATGACACATCTTAAGACTAGAGTGATGCATCACGAGAACTTACACTAGCAGATAAGTTACCAAATCGTAAAAAAATTATTTATGCAATTCCTGTGAAGGTAAATGTCTATTTATGTGCCCTCGTTTTCTTGGAAGTAGATCATAAATTTCTTATTGACTGGATCTGTGCCGGCCGAAATGGCCGTGCTGTTAAAGGCGCTGCAGTCTGGAACCGCAAGACCGCTATGGTCGCAGGTTCAAATCCTGCCTCGGGCATGGATGTTTGTGATGTCCTTAGGTTAGTTAGGTTTAACTAGTTCTAAGTTCTAGGGGACTAATGACCTCAGCAGTTCAGTCCCATCGTGCTCAGAGCCATTTGAACCATTTTGTACTAGATCTGTAGGCATAAAATAACTATATTAGTACTATAGTAGTAAATTTTATTTCAACCAATGCTGCAGTGCAGCTAGAAACTAGATATTAAACAAAATGAGTAAATAAATACATAAAGCAAGCCATATGGCATTTCTCTCAAATAGCAAGACAATAGCCGTGAAATGTTTCTCATCGTTTCATTAGGCATTTTAGTAAATATCATAAATTAAGAGCTCCACAGTATAATCATATGTTTTCAAGTTTGAGCATGTCGTATTTGCGATGCTTTCTACAAAGGAATGTCAATAGCGAGGATAATGGCCTCCCTATTTTTTTTCTGCACCTGTGCCTCTGAAAGGCACACACTAATGGCTTTTTCTCAGGCGACTATCACACAACTGTGTGCCCACCACGCAGTACGTGAAGGTCACTTAACTTTCCTACCGAAATATTTACGACAGCAGTTTCCGCTACAGTGGCAGTCTCATATAAAAAATTTCACAGGTCGAGAATTTGCGTTACAAATGTGTAGAAACAAAATCCTATAAATACAACAGTGTCCAAAAAATTTTCAGTGGCATTGTGATACATTCACACATGTACACACATTTCATAATTCTAAAGTACGATTCTTGGTTTCCAACATCCTTTTCCACAAATCAGAGTCCCTAACCACTACTCATTATTCCTTACCTTATTATACATATACATATTCATCGACACTTCTTCAATTTTTCACCATAAGAAATACATAGCATAATCAAACTCCTCATATATGGTATCATCCTCTTATTGATCATAAACATTCCTCAACAGCATAATACATATCGTTGTCGTAATAATATTATAACATCTCAGTCAATTCTCAAAATCGTTGTAGCTTCCTCCAATAATTTCAAAACCTAAGAAAAATTCTCTGCTCATTTCAATAGTGTCATCTACCTCAAACGTACTTGAAAATCATGATCCCATACCAAATACATCATTCAAAGCTCTCATAGTATCACAGTGGTTCCGAAAAAATATGAACAGTTGACAAAGTACAGACAAAATACAATTTTGTAAGTGTGAAGTTATCCAACTGTGTAATTACGTAAACATCTGTCACTGATGTAGTAAAATAATATTTGTCTCTCTCAGTTAAATGATCAGATAGCTGTGTAATTCTGTGTTAGAGAAATATGGTACCGATGTGTAAAGTTGTATAAGCAAATACCATATTAGCTGGGGCTCCTTGTGCTTGCCACACACGTGGTACACAAATTAGGCGTGTACCCCCCTGAGGATTAACGTAATTATACCCTCAGGTGTTACAGATTATAACAATGGAATCAAATGTATCACGGAAAACCTTTGTATCTTTGTAATTCAAAAATCTTTAAAAATAAATGTTTTAAGTACAAAATTAATCACTCAAATACATGTACTGTAGCGCTAAACTGTGCGTCTTGTTGTAAGATAATCTCTGTGGAAGTGTCGTAGTTATCGTCCTCTGTAAGCAAAGTTCTGCTGAAGTCAATGTACTTACCTTATCATAAACGAAAGTGAAATGCTTTGCGTATAGATACCGTAGTTATTACGTACCTTACCGTAATCAAGAAAGTACTATAATGTAACGTATTGTTGTGCCACGGAAAAGGCTGTCTCATTGTAGCTATACGACTAAAGTTACTACTAAAACATGTTTTACTTTCCAGAGTATTTCAGAAAAACTGTGCAGATATTAAACAGAAACACCGCAAAAGCAACACTGTAAATTGTCACTCATCAGTAGTGTCGTGATAAAATCGTGTATCTGTCAGATAAACTAACCACTGTGTCATCTGGTATCTCACAGAAAGTACTTTAAATCCAGAGTGTATTTTCAAGTAAACCAAAATGTAGCATTAAAATCTCATTAGCAGTACCAGTATATGTTCTAAGTATGTAAGTCTTATAGTCGTTACGTAATTGTGCAACTAACAAATAAGAATGTACAAATAACAACACTGTGTCGTCTGTTCACTATAACAATGCATTCGTAATTTCTGTTTAAATAAGTTCTCTTGGTTCTTGATTGGATATATAACTTAAAACATTGTTGCATGGTAACAGTTTAAGTGATCATCGTGCATTACAATTTCTTATGTCTTCAAAATTAAATCATGACAGGTTAAAACGTTGGGCATTGTTTCTGCAAGAATTCCAATTCACAATAGTCTACATTCCCGGCAAGGAGAACATCGTTGCGGACGCACTGTCACGCGCACCGGCTGGGCTTGAGAAAAGTAACACAGAAGGCAACCTCGAGAAAAATTTCAGTATTCTTTACATTCAGAAAGTCTTTAAAGGACATTGCTCATGAACAAGTACGTAAGTAGGCTGTTTATGTTTTCTTATTGGCAACGTTACGTAGCATAAACGGCCTACTTACAATACATATGTTATTTAATACGTTTTAAAATTAGTTTTGATCTTCTAATGACTTGAATAGACGATAAACGAAAGCATCGTTTGCAAACAATTTAAGATGGCTCCTTATATTGTCTCCTAAATCGTTTACAAAGATAAGGAACAGCAGAGCGCCTGCAACACTACCTTGGGGAACGCTAGAAATCACTTCTGTTTTGCTCAAAGGCTTTGGGTCGGTTACTATGAACTGTAACCTCTCTTATAGGAAATCACGGATCTAGTCGCATAACTGAACCAATAATCCGTAAGCTCGCTATCTGATTTCAAGCCACTTGTGAGGTATGGTGTCACAAGCCTTGTGGAGATCTGGAAATACGTAATCAATCTGAAATCCCTTGTCCATATCATTCAACACTAGTTGTGAGTAAAGAGATAGTTGTGTTTTACAAGAACGATGTTTTCTAATTCCATGTTGATTATGTGTCAATAGACTGTTCTCTTAACTCATGATGTTGGAACACAAAATGTGTTCCGAGATCCTGCTGCATATCGACATTAATCATATGGGCCCGTAAATCAGTCGATTACACCTACTGCCTTTCTTGAATATTGATGTGACCTGTGAAACTTTCCACTCTTTGGGTACTGATCTTTCGTCGAGCGAGAGGGTGTATATGATTGTTAAATATGGAGCTATTGCACCAGCATACTCTGAAAGCCACCTAAATAGTGTTCAATCCTGACCTGAAGACTTGATTTTATTTAGTGGTTTAAGTTGCTTCACGACGTCGAATATATCTGCTTTTAAGTTCGTGACTCGAATTATGGAATATTTACTTCGTCTTCTTTGGTGATGGAATTTCAGAAGGCTGTATTTAGTAACTCTGCCTTAGTAGCACTGTCATCGATAAATCGCCGCTGCTGTCACGCAAAGAAGGCATTGGTTGTGTTTTGGCGCTAGCATATTTTACATCTCTTTGGGTTTTCTGCTAGGTTTCGAGACGAACTTTCGTTGTGAAAACTATTATAAGCATCTCGCACCGAAGTCCGCGCTAAATTTCAAACTTCTGTAAAAGATAGTCAATCTTGGGGACTTCGCGTTCGTTTGGATCTGATATGCTTTTTAGTTGCTCCTGCAACAGCAGTGTTCTGACCTGTTTTTTGTACCACGGGTGCTCAACTCCTTTGTTTGTTAATTTGTTTGGTATCCTGTACCCGAAATTTACCAGTTTCCTTTTAGTACTGATATGCGTAACTTCATACTTTGTAAGTAGGCTGTTTAGGTTTTTTTTATTGGTAACGTCACGTAGCGCTCTATATAAAAATCACTGGCTGTGGCTGGTTAGCATTGTTGTAATATTTGCTATTGTAGTGTTGGGCAGTTGGCTGTTAACAGCGCATAGCGTTGCACAGTTGGAGGTGATGCGCCAGCAGTGGTGGATGTGGGGAGAGAGATGGCGGAGTTTTGAGAGCAGATTACCTGGAAGTATGTCCACCAGAGACAGTAAATATATAGATTGTTTGTTCTCTATCAAAATCTTTCATTTGCTGACTATGCCTATCAGTAGTTAGTGCCTTCAGTAGTTAGAATCTTTTATTTATCTGGCAGTAGTGGCACTCGTTGTATTGCAGTAGTTCGAGTAACGAAGATTTTTGTAAGGTAAGTGACTTCTGAAAGGTATAGGATAATGTTAGTCAGGGCCATTCTTTTGTAGAGATTATTGAAAGTCAGATTGCGTTGCGCTAAAAAAATATTGTGTGTTAGTTTAGTGTTGATCAGAATAGGTAAGTAGCGAAATGTCTGAGTACGTTCAGTTCTGCTCAGCTGTTTGAAAATCAAATAATGTAAGAGGTTTATCAGCACAATAATTCATTAATTTTTCTAAGGAGACGTTTCATATGTAGACCCTTAGCCGAGGATACCTCACTGCAATCTTCTGATTTTTTCTTGTAGTTTCTGTAATTAGTGTAGCTATTGTTTATTGCTAGCGCGTAATTATAGAGAGAATTTCCTTTGTAGTTGTAGTTTTTCACTGTTGTACAGTAAAACAGTTGTGGCATGCATGTAGATTTGCACAAAGTATTTCGCAGCTGTGCTTGCAATTAACTAGATATTATTTTCAGTTCTATGTTAATGTGTTTTCTTATATTGCTCTTCAAATTGTGCTTTTCCGTGCTATTGTGTGAAATATTGTGACAATAATGGCGTGTGAAAAACGTAAGGCTCCAAAGTAAACTGAGAAACTGTTAACATGCAACAATGTTTTGAAGTTAACTATCCAGTCTAGAACCTAGGGAACATATTTAGACAGCATTTACGAGTGCATTGCTATAGTGAACAGACGACACATTGTTATTGTGTGTACATTCTTGCTTGTTAGTTGCACGATTACGTAACGACTGTAAGGCTCACATACTTAGAACATACACTGGTACTGCTAATGAGATTTTAATGCAACATTTTGGTTAACTTGAGAATACATTCTGGATTTAAAGTACTTTCTGAGAGATACCAGATGACACAGTGGTTAGTTTATTTGACAGCTACACGATTATATCACGATGCTACTAATGTGTGATATGACTTACATTGTTGCTTTTGCAGTGTATCTGTTTAATCTCTGCACAGTTTTTCTGAATTCTTCTGGAAAGGAAAACATGTTATAGTAGTAACATTGTGGTATAGCTACAATGAGACAGCCTTTTCCGTAGCACAACAACACTTTACAGTAGAGTACTTTCTTCATCACGGCAATAAGCGTAATAACTAAGATATCTATATGCAGAGTATTTCACTTTTGTTTTTTACGAGGTAAGAACATTGACTTCTACAGAACTTTGCTTACAGACGACAATAATTACTACACTTAGCACATTTTTACAGTTAAGTAGTGACAGAGATTATCTTACAACAAGACGCATAGTTTAGCGCTGCAGTACATGTATTTCAGTGATTAATATTGTACTTAAAACATTTATTTTTAAAGATTTTTGAATTACAAAGATACTAAGTTTTTCTGTGATACATTTTATTTCATTTCTGTAATCTGTAACACCTGAGAGTATAATTACATTAATCCTCAGGGGGGTACACTCCCACTTTGTGTACCATGTGTTTGGCAAGCACAAGGCGCACTAGCTAATATGGTATTTGCTTATACAACTTTACACATCGGTACCATATTTCTCTAACACATAAATTACACAGCTATCTGATCATTTAACTGAGAGTGACAAACATTTATTTTACTACATCAGTGATAGATGGTTACATAATTACACCATTGGATAACTTCACACTTATGAAATTGTATTTTGTCTGTACTTTGTGAACTGTTCATATTTTTTTCAGAACCATTATGATACTATGAGAGCTTTGAATAACGTATTTGGTATGGGAACATTATCTTTAAAGTATGTTTGACATAGATGACACTATTGAAATGAGCAGAAAATATTATTTTTGGTTTTGAAATTATTGCAGAAAGCTACAACGTTTCTGAGATTTGACTGAGGTGTTATGATGTTATTATTATGATAACGATGTGTATTATGCTGTTGAGTAATGTTTATGATCAATAAGATGATGTTACCGTATATGAGGAATGTGATTACTTGTTTATATGTATATGAGTAATTAGTAGTGGTTACGGACTCTGATTTGTGGAAAAGGATGTTGGAAACCCAGAATCGTACTTTAAAAATTATGAACTGTGTGTACATGAGTGAAATTATTACAATGCCAGCGAAAATTTTTGGACACTGTTATATTTATAGGATTTTGTTTCTACACATTTGTAACGCAAATTTTCGACCTGTGAAAATTTTTATATGAGACTGTTACTGTAGTGCAAACTGCTGTCATAAGTATTTCGGTAAGAAAGTCAAGTGACCTTGACGTAATGCGTTGTGAGCGGCCAGCTGTGCCAGCCGCCTGAAAAAAGAGAGCCATTAGGTGGAAATAAAAGAGGCCATTATCCTCGCTATTGACATTTCTTTGTAGAAGGCATCGCAAATACGACACGCTCAAACTTGGAAACATATGATTACACTGTGGAGCTTTTAATTTATGATATTTACTAAAATGCCTAGTGAAATGATGAGAATCATTTTACATCTAGTGTCTTTCTAGTTGTGAGATTTTTTGTTTAATATCTAGTTTCTAGCTGCACTGCAGCATTGGTTAAAATAAAATTTAATAAATGTTCTAATGTAGTTATTTTATGCCTACAGATCCAGTAAATAATAATTTTATGATCTACTTCCAAGAAAACGAAGGAAAATATGTAGTCATTTCCCTTCACAGGAATTGCAAAAATATTTTTTTTACGATTTGGTAACTTGTCTGTTAGAGTAAGCTCTCGTGATGCATCACTCTAGGGTTAAGATGTGACATAGGTATTAAACATGGCCAATTTTACTGTAAAATTTTTTCTGTTTGAGCTTTGTCATGCTTAGGTATAAATTATAGCATTTGCTGCTGCTGTTTGCCAGGCATAGTGTTACTGAATTTGACTTTGTATTACTCTGTTAAGCCAGTTTTACTACGGATTTATTTTTCTTGTTTGTTGCACATTGCCTTATGTTAGTTGTAATATTGCAATTGTTTAGTAAATTTAGATATACTGCTGCTTGCTTCGCCAATTTGCATTTTTGTGTCATTGCTGTTTGGGTTAATTGTTTTGTACTGCTGCATTGCCTCGTCCCTTAGTTTATGTATCTGAGCTCAGTAGATTTAAGTTAGCTTAAGAAGGGGTAGGCTATATAAGAGAATGAGCTGCGATGAATTGGAAGAAATGCATTGAGAAGCTATATGAAAGAAGTACAGAAAGCAGGTATAGATAGGACTTTTTGAGAATAATGATGAATGAAGGGACATCTCCCAGAAGTAAAGAAAGTTTTGTTTGGAAAATACTGCAGTAAAACAAACCCTGTCCTTTCCTTTCGTATTATTCCGCTATGTGTTTGTATACCCTTGTGTATATGTCTTCTTCCTGTCTTTATGTGTTTATCTGATGAGAGTTATGTTGTAGAATTTTTCTAATACTATGTTATTTACTTTGTAAAGATGTTTAGACATTATTTATTCTGTTTTGTTTTAATGCTCATGTGCGAAGTTGATGTTTCGAAAGCTATTCTGATATTTTATATATGTTCTTATGTCATAATTCCTGTAACACTGATGTATATGTTAGTTCGATTTTTTTGTAAAGCCCGTATTACTACAAATGTTATCTGTATTGTTATGTTCCTTAATGACGTATTTTGTACCTTTGTAATTGTATTCTTATGTTGTAAATTTATAATTATACACCAGTTCTTAAAATTAAGTTTCATTTCACTGCACACGTTTTTGTTGGTCATAGTACACGCAGAATATGCGAGAAAAAAAAGAGGACTGGTAGCATTTGCACGTGTGTTGATAATTCAGCAAGAGTCTGGTTAACAGCATCGCTGGTTCTAAGGACACTTCCAAAAACTTTGTGAGTGCACAAGAGGTGGTTTATGGACTTGCTATATTGTCCGCAAGACTCTTCGATGGTGATCGTGCACCTGCACAGTCGCAACAGATGGCTGCTGGCCATCTCCACAAGGACTACAGTGGGTCTGCACCTTTGATGACCCACCAATACCATTATTTTTACAAAGACTACAGTGGGTCTACATCTTTGATGGCCTGCCTGTACCATTATTTCTACAAGGACTGCAGTGGGTCTGCACCTCTGGTGGCCCACCAATACCGTAATCTCTAACAGGACTACATTGGTCTGCTCTGTGATAACCTACCTACCAATATTCTTCAAAACTTCGACTGACTCTAATGTGGGTTTGCTCTGTTGTTGCCCATTACCTGTCTGCATGTCAAGAGTCAGAACCGTCATTCCGTTGGAAGGACAACACTACTTCTTCAAGACTGCATGGAAATCCACTACTTCCATGTGCATTTTCTTTTACTGCTCAGACTTTGTGCATAAAATTGTAATTAATACTGTGATAAATGACCAGGACTGTCTTTATGGACTGTGAGAAAATTTTAGCTTTTGACAAACATTGTATCAATAAGAGTGTGCATTTGATATCTTTGTTATTGCAATTATGAAAAATTTTATCAAATCATTATTTGCCACTGCCCAAAACAATTTGTAAAAATTTTTGTGGGGAGCATGGGGGCTATGTAAGTAGGCTGCTTAGGTTCTTTTATTGGTAACGTCACGTAGCGCTCTGTATGAAAATCACTCTGTGCTGTGCGCAGTCTGTCACTGGTTAGCATTGTTGTAATATTCGCTATTGTAGTGTTGGGCAGTTGGCTGTTAACAGCACATAGCGTTGCGTAGTTGGAGGTGAGCCGCCAGCAGTGGTGGGTTTGGGGAGAGAGATGGCGGAGTATTGAGAGTGGATGATCTGGACGTGTGTCCATCAGAGACAGTAAATTTGTAACACTGGATGTCATGAACTGATATATAGATATATATATATATATATATATATATATTAGGACTTTTGAACGCTATTAAGGTAAATACATTGCTTGTTCTCTATCAAAATCTTTCATTTGCTGTCTATGCCTATCAGTAGTTAGTGCCTTCAGTAGTTAGAATCTTTTATGTATCTGGCAGTAGTGGCGCTCGTTGTATTGCAGTAGTGCGAGTAACGAAGATATTTGTGAGGTAAGTGACTTGTGAAAGGTATAGGTTAATGTTAGTCAGGGCCATTCTTTTGTAGGGATTATTGAAAGTCAGATTGGATTCCGCTAAAAAAATATTGTGTGTCAGTTTAGTGTTGATCAGAATAGCTAAGGAGCGAAATGTCTGAGTACGTTCAGTTCTGCTCAGCTGTTTGAAAATCAAATAATGTATCTATTGGGACGTTTCAATTTTTCATTATTTAGACTCAATTGCCACCTTCCGCATCATACATATATCTTGTCTCAATCGTTTTGCAGTTTGTTTTGATGATCTGACATAATAAGACGGTAAATGACAGTATGATCAAAGAGGGCTGTTCAGATTGTCTCATAAATCGCTTATATAAATCAAGAACGGCAGAGGACCTATAACGCTTCATTGGAGCACACAGGATATTGTTTCTGCTTTACTCAATCGCATTCCGTCAGTTACTGTGAACTGAGATTCTTTTGACAGGCAATCACCATTTCAGTCGCACATGTCTGATAATACTCCTAAGGCACGCAATTTTATTAGAAATTGCTTGTGGAAAACGATGTCAAAAGCCTTCTGTAAACCTAAAGATATGAAATCATTTTAACAGACCCATTCGATAGTATTTGTTATTACATGAGAGTAAAGAGCTAGTTGAGTTTCATAAGAACGATATTTTTTGATCCATTTAGCTGTTTGTATATGTTTCAGAGTACTACTGCAAATCGACGTTAATGATATGGTCCTGTAACTTCGTGGATTACTCCCATTGCATTTCTTGAATATTAATGTGGCCTGTGCAGCTTTCCAGTCTAATTCAGCGGAATACTTCTATATCCTTTCTTGAGTATTTCTGTGGCTTGCGCAACTCTCCAGTCTTAAGGTTCTGATCTTTAGTCGACCGAGCAACTGTATATGACTGAAAATTATGTAGCTATTGTATCAGCATACTACGAAAAGAACGTGACTGAAATACAATCTGCACTTACGTCCTTCCACTTATTAAATTACTGAAGCTGATTGGCTACACCGAGGATGTCTACTTCTAAGTTATTCATGTTGCAGTTGTTATTGATTCAAATTCAGGAATATTAATTTGTCTTCTTTGGTGAAAGTATTTCAGAAAACTGTGTTTAGTAAGTCTGCTTTAGTGGCATTGTTACACATAGCATAATAATTGTTATCGCGCGAGATTGCTGGTTCCCATTGTTGTAACTTCGATACGACCAAAATCTATTTCGATTTTCTGGCACATTTCAAGACAGAGATTCATTGTGAAAACTGTTATAAGCATCACACATTGAAGATCGCACTAAGGTTCAAGCTTCTGTAAAGCTTTGCAAATTTTTGAGGCTTTCTGTCGTTGAAATTAGGCACGCTTCTTTTCGTTGCTTCTGCAACAGTGTTATGATCTGTTTGTGTACCATGAAGGATCAGTACCATCTCTTATTTATTTGGTACATATATCTCAATTGCTGTCGATTCTATTTCTTTGAATTTAATCCACATCTGGTCTACACTTATACAGTCAGATTGGATGAAGTGGAGACCGTCTCTTAGGAAGGGGTCAAGCGAAATTTATTTGCTTTTTTTAAAAACAAAATACATCAATTTACGCTTATTTTTGGTGGGTTTTGATGTTACAGTATTTAATCTTGCTAGCACAACCTTGTGGTCACTATTCCCTGTATTCATCATGATACTTCTTATTCGCTCGCGATTGTATGTTGCAAAGAGGTCAAATGTTTTCACAACCACCTACACTTCCAGTGGGATAGTGAACTATCTGTTCAAAACAATTTTTCAGAGAATGCGTTCAGAACGATTTCGGACGACGTTTCATGGCTATTACGGATTTAGAAGTATATTTTTGTGAACATCTCGAGAGTAAATGGAAGTGACGACCAACTATAATTGTGAGTGGAGTACCTATTTGAAATGAGACTCAAGTTTTGTTTGAACTATGCTGAAACTGCTACCATCTAAGTCGACAGGTTAGTAATTCAGATTCACTACGAGCTAAGCAACTTCTAACAGGAATAAACACTCCGCCACCAGTTTATTTAATCTGTTCTTCCAGAGCATGGTTTGACCCTTTGTACAAATTTCGACTGAACCTATTTCCGGCTTCAGCCAGCTTTCCGTATCTCTAACGATTTGAGATTCAGTGCTTTATATTAGAGCTTGGAGCGTTGATTATCTTCCAACACAGCTACGACCATTTACAACTACCATACCAATAGTTTCTAGGTCTATTTTGCTGTGTTTTACCTGCACTCTTGTAGACTTACGCCCTTCCTGTATGTGCTCGAGACCCTCCAACCTAAAAGAATCGCCCAGTCTCGTCCACACAGCCACCACTATCCCTGTAGCCACTTCGCATGTGTAGTGGAACCCTAATCTATTAAGCGGAACCCTGAAACTCACCACCCTATGGCACATGTCGACGAATCTGCAGTCTACACGGTCGCAGAACCGTCTGAGCCTAAGACTCAGACCCTTCACTCGGCTCTGTACCGAAGGACGACAATGCTGCAGATTGCGAGCTTCGCCTTCATCTCGCAAGAAATACTGGTAGTCTTTACCGTTTCATCTAGCCACCCGAAACCAGAGAGGATCTCTTCCGAGGGATACACATCGTTAATACCGACATGAGCCACCCCTGCAGCTGGCTGCGCTTGTGCCCTTGATGACATCCGGAAGCAGCCTTTCCATATCTGGAATGACTCCTCCCGGTATGCACACAGAGAGCACACTCGATTCCGTCCACTCCTTGGCAATCATATCACCTAGGAGCCCCATTACGTGCAAACGTTGGAGCTCCCAACAACCAGTAATCCCACCCACTGTGAATACCCAGACTTACCACAGGTGATAAAGTACCAGTGGCTACAAGTGAGAGAACAGCAGTTCTTTATGGTAGGGAGGGGAAAAACAAAAGATGCTCGAGGACTGGCTGAGAATGACATTCCCATTGACAAATAGGCAGCCAGTTTAATGTACATAATTCAGGCAAACATCCCCTGACTGAAACTAGAGATATTCAAAAATTGACAGAAAAATTAAGTCCATCAATTTGTAATTCAGCCACTGTAGAAAATCAGTTATCCTTCTTGCATCAAAATATCCGACAACTAAGAGGTAAGCGTAATGAGTTGCTTAATTGTGTTGAAGAATCAGAGTTGAGCCAACCAGTTGATATAATTTGTCTCTCTGAACATCATGTGACCACAGGCGTGGATACAATAAATGTTACACGATTCAAGTTTTCATCTTACTTGGGTAGAGAAAATATGGAAAAAAGTTAAGGTGCCATATTTGTCAGAAACTTTTTTGATTTCAAGAATATTGATACTATCAGAGTAGAAGCTTTCGCAACGGAAGTAGTATTCATAATATGTCCTTTATGATAATATGTACATACAGAGCAACTTCAGGAAAATTTAATTTCTTCATATAAAATATGGAATAAATGCTAGTTAATTGAAACCCTCAGCTGCCGACAGGTGCTGTTGGTATACCTCGATGGGGACAGCTGAAAAGTTTGCCCCGATCGGGATTCGAACCGGGGATCTCCTGCTTTTTTTTTTTTTTTTTTTTTGGTATACTTTGTTGCCTTTGGTCTGGGCGGACGTCACAAGACATTCGTTCAAGTTGATCGTTCATTCCTTGACTCAGTTTTTTTATTACAGAAAGCATGCAGCCCTCTGACCGAACACGCTGAGCTACCGTGCCGGCATCCGTCTGAGCCACCGAGGACATAGGTGAATAGCGCCGCGACTGCAGGGACTTATCCTTGCACGCTTCCTGTGGAACCCACATTCCCAACTTTCCACAATCTACATACGTAATGTTTCTAATATTTGCCCATCCACTCAGTACTCGCGCACACTAAGGTGACGATTCCCGTAAGAGTTCGGGCAACCTGTGCGCATTCGCACAGACGAAGGTCAATGGCCGTGTAGCCATTTAACTATATATGAAGATAGTAAGTGTTCTCGAAAGAACAGATACCATTGATGACCGTGCAGCTTCTCTAGAATAAAGGATAATTAATTGAAACCCTCAGCTGGCGACAGGTGTTGTTCATGTACCTCTATGGGGAGAGCTGAAGGTATATCAACAACACCTGTTGGCAGCTGAGGGTTTCATTTAATTATCATTTATTCTAGAGAAGCTGCACGGTCATCAATGGTATCTCTTCTTCCCAGAACAGTTACTATCTTCATATACAAAAACCTGGAAGCTCTGTTGTCCCATCTCACAGTAAAAAACAAGGGAATAGTGGATGCTGGTGATTTTAATGTGTGTTGATTGAAATGCTGTGTCAGTGAACAATTATTGAAATCAGTAACACTCTCATTCAATTTAATGCCTACTGTGAACTTTGCAACTATGGTATGAAAACGCCCTGAGACTACTACAAATAACATCTTTGTTGACAAATCTAGAAAAAAAAGCCATATCACAAAACCAATAGTAAATGGCCTATCTGATCATGGCATTCAACATCTTGTGTTTGAAACTTGTCAGGATAAAAAAATCTATTAAATCTGAAAACAGGAGGGTAATAAATCAGTCAAAAGTTGAGAAATTTAGGAGATTGCTTGAAGACATGAACTGGATAAATGTTTGCAATACTTCTAACTCAAATGTAAAATACAAAGCATTCATTAATAAAGTTACTTTCTCTTCTGAAAATTGTTTTCCACTAAAGGTAACTCACATCAAACAGAAGACTAAAAATAAACATTAATTACACAACGAATAAAGATATCATGTGGGACAAATGGGAGACTGTATCTGCTATCTAGGAGCAGTTCTGATGTTTGCATTGTAATGCATTACAAAGAACACTTCAAAATATTGAAGCAAGTAATTATTAAATGTAAGCATCTTCATTATGAGAAAAAGATAATTGCATTAGGCAACAAAATAAAAGCTATATGGGAAATAATATAGACAGAGACAGATGGGGTCAAAAAGCATGAAGAAGAGATAGCTCTAAACATAAATGAAACGTTGGTAAGAATTACATGTAGTGCTGCAAACCTCTTAAACAAGTACTTTGTTTCTGTTACTGCCAAAGAAGTGGCATCCTTAATACAATCCTTAAAAGGTAAGTACTCTAGAACTTAGAGGTTATGGTAACATATCAACAAAGGTAATCAAAGAGTGATCATGCGAGTTGAGTATTTGTGTAATCAATCTCTTATCAGCTGAACATTTCCAAATTGGCCAACGTACGCTGAAGTTAGGCCTCTTTACAAGAAGGGGATAAAGAGATACCATTAAACTATCGACCAATTTCACTTTTGTCAAAAATATTTTAAA
This sequence comes from Schistocerca americana, assembly GCF_021461395.2. Classification (NCBI taxonomy): domain Eukaryota; kingdom Metazoa; phylum Arthropoda; class Insecta; order Orthoptera; family Acrididae; genus Schistocerca; species Schistocerca americana. Next base: position 498,227,382 of record NC_060121.1, read on the forward strand.
TGGTAGTGTTCAAGCGTCTCCTTAAGCTGACTGCAAATAATGTATTGTCCAAGTCACAGTTTGGGTTCCTAAAGGCTTCCGATACAAAGACAGCTATTTACACGTACAGTTAGAATGTACTTATTTTATTAGATCCTTTTCTGTGACCTTCAACTTTACGAATCACAGCATTCTCTTAAGTCTGTCTTCAGGTCCAGATTGTATACCGATTAGGTTCCATTCAGATTACGCTGATACAATGGCTCCCAACTTAGCAATCACATACAACCGCTCACTCACCGTTAGACCTGTACCTACAGATTGGAAAATTGCGCAGGTCGCACCAGTGTTTAAGAAGGGTAGTAGGAGTAATTCATCGCACTACAGATCTATATCATTGACGACGGTTTGCAGTAGGGTTTAGGAGCATATACTGTATCCAAGCATTATGAATCACCTCGTAGGGAACGATTTATTGATACGTAATCATCATGGTTTCAGAAAACATCGTTCTTGTGCAACGCAGCTAGCTATTTATTCGCACGAAGTAACGGCCGCTATCGACAGGGGATCTCAAGTTGATTCCGTATTTCTAGATTTCCGGAAAGCTTTTGACACCGTTCCTCACAAGCGACTACTAATCAAGCTGCTGGCCTATGGGGTATCGTCTCAGTTGTGTGACTGGATTCGTGATTTCCTGTCAGGAAGGTCGCAGTTCGCAGTAATAGACGGCAAATCATCGAGTAAAACTTAAGTGATATCTGGTGTTCCCCAGGGAAGCGTCCTGGGACGTCTCCTGTTCCTGATCTTTGTAAATGACCTGGGTGACAATCTGAGCAGTTCTCTCAGGTTGTTAGCAGATGATGCTGTAATTTACCGTCTAGTAAGGTCATCCGAAGACCAGTATCAGTTGCAAAGCGATTTAGAAAAGATTGCTTTATGATGTGGCAGGTGGCAGTTGACGCTAAATAACGAAAAGTGTGAGGTGATCCACATGAGTTCCAAAAGAAATCCGTTGGAATTCGATTACTCGATAAATAGTACAATTCTCAAGGCTGCCAATTCAACTAAGTATCTGGGTGTTAAAATTACGAACAACTTCAGTTGGAAAGACCACATAGATAATATTGTGGGGAAGGCGAGCCAAAGGTTGCGTTTCATTGGCAGGACACTTAGAAGACGCAACAAGTCCACTAAAGAGACAGCTTACACTACACTCGTTCGTCCTCTATTAGAATATTGCTGCGCGGTGTGGGATCCTTACCAGGTGAGGTTGACAGAGGACATCGAAAGGGTGCAAAAAAGGGCAGCTCGTTTTGTATTATCAAGTAATAGGGGAGAGCGTGTGGCAGATATGATACGCGAGTTGGGATGGAAGTCATTAAAGCAAAGACGTTTTTCGTCACGGCGAGATCTACTTACGAAGTGTCAGTCACCAACTTTCTCTTCCGAATGCGAAAATATTTTGTTGTGCCCAACCTACATAGGTAGGAATGATCATCAAAATAAAATAAGAGAAATCAGAGGTCGAACAGAAAGGTTTAGGCGTTTTCTTCCCGCGCGCTGTTCGGGAGTGAAATGGTAGGGAGATAGCATGACTGTGGTTCGATGAACCCTCTTCCAAGCACTTAAATGTGAATTGCAGAGTAATCATGTAGATGTAGATGTAGAAGTAAATTAGAATGTTATTGTTTCATTAAGAGTGCTGCAAAATGGTTCGAGTTCTACATAACTAACAGGAAACTAAGGGTGTCGTAGCGAAATACTGTGCACTAAGACGTAAGTCTTCATCTGACTGAAAATTAATTACATGTGGTATTCCTCAGGGTTTCATCTTGGATCCATTGCTTTCTATTATGACATATTTAGTTATTTTAAGATGTAGACTACCCACTAGATCTATATCTACATCAACTTCTATACTCTGCAAACCTCTACGAAGTGGACGGCAGAGGGTACGTCTCACTGTACCAGTTACTAGGGCTTCTCCCCATTCCATTCAGATACGTAGCGCGGGAAAAAATTATTGTTTAAATGCCATTGCGTGTTGTAATTAATCTAATCTTGTTTTCGCAGGCCCTATGGAATTCATATTTTGGGGGTTGCGATATATTCCTAGAATCATTACGTAAAGCCGACTATTGAAACATACAGTATATGTTCTCAAGATAATTTCCGTCTATCTTCAAGAGTTTGCCAGTGCAGTTCTTTCCACATCTCTGTGATGCTCACCCGCGGGTTAAAAAAATGTGACCATTCGTGCTGTCCTTCTCTGCATACGTTCAATATCCCCTGCTAGTTCTACTTGATATGGGTCCCAAATATTTGAGCAATAATCTAGAATGGGTTGCACGAGTGAGAGGCAGTCTCCTAAGTAACCCGACTGTATTTCCCTAATATTCTTCCAATGAACCTACGTATACTACCTGCTTTACCCACTACTGAGCCTATATGATGAGTCCATTTCATCTCCTTACATGTTACATGCTACATCCAGTTATTTTTATGAGCTTAACAATTCCATCTGTGACTCACTGATATCGTATTCATATCACGCTACGTTTTTTTCGTTTTTTTTCAGTGTACAGCTTTCATGGACATTTAAATCAAGTCGCCAATAATTGTACCACTTAGAAAACATATCAAGATAGAAAACATATCAAGATCTGTCAGACTATTTTTTGGACATTCGTTCAGACTGTACTTCATTCTAGATAACCGTATGATTTGCGAAAAGTCTGAGTTTACCATTTATATTGTCTGCAAGATCATTAATATACAACATGAACATGAATGCACCCAGCATACTTCCCTGGGGTACACCTGAAGTTACTTCTACGTCTGTCGATGACTCTCCACCCAAGATTACATGTTGCTTCCTTCCTACCACGAAATCTTCAATCTAGTCACAAATTTCGCATGGTACCTCATACGATCGTCCTTTTGCAAATAAGTGTAGATGTGGTGCTGAGTCAATTGCTTTTCATAAATCATTAAATACTGAATCTACATGACTGCTTTGATATATGGCTTTCACGATGTCATGTAGGATAAGTCAAGTTTACGAACTTAGAGCATGCTGCAGCAATTGTAGGTCAGCAAGTTCTGTTAATCAATACAACGAAAAACCAGCGAAAGTTGCCAATTTCATTTGTTTTTATTCACTCGATAACTAGTTTCAAGCCTGAAGCTCGTCACTGAATGAATATGAAAAAAGTGAAATTTCCGACTTTGGATAGTTTTTCATTATCAAATGATCAGTTCACATGAGGGGAATTAACCGTCCACCGCAAACACTTGCCATATTGAATCTTCTCACGTAACACATACGTTCGTTTATGTCAGTGCTAAACCTGCATACTGGCCTTTTTCCTTCTTCCTTTGAAGACCTGAGGACAGTTCTACATACCATGAACATCCTTCGTAAGGCTGTAGTTAGTCTGTATTTGTTGCCTTACTTAATATGTGAGGGATCACACTGACGATAATTAGTGACCATGGTATTCAATATAATCACGAAATCGTGAAGATAGCACAGTGAATTGCCGAAAGTGGTTGTGAAAATAAAGTAAAATAAAATAACTTCTCAAACAGCAAGGTTGTTTGACGATTATCTCCTTAAAGATTTGACCAGCCGCTGTCCCGCGTTCACAATAGATCAACAGAACTCGTAGCTTATGTTGTCCGCTGCTGTGTTGGCGTCAAACGCACATAGCGGATCGGCTTTGGACCCAGTACGTTCCTGAATGACATTTATGAGCAGCATTGTCTGTAGCTTCACATCGTCCGAAAAGGACATATTTTAATGGGTAAAGTGATGACAGTTCGTGATTTCATCACAGACATGACATTCATCACTGGTGACCGTTTTTATCAGTTCAGAAGGGCTGAGAACTTTGCCTAGCCCCGCCAACTATTACTCTGAGGCATCTGTATCTACTCCCTGTACTGTATGAAATAGCATACATCAGAAGATGCAACTTAAAAGTTGTTAAAATAAATACAGATACGACAGACTATTGGACTTTTCATTCAGTTTCGCATTTCAATAGCTTTAACACCTGAATTTAAACAACTGCTTTCTGTACGAATTATCAGTCAATCATGTATAACTATCTTAGCTGTGGTTGCTGGAGTTTTAAAATTATCTGGTTGCTGTTATATGTTGTAACCTCCACACAAAATAAATTCCGTAACCTCCCACAAGTAAAAACAATATAATTACTTCTTTCTTTCAGTATAACCTCCCAACAGAAAACTTCCATAACCTACCATTCTATTCACTAATTGCACATCGCGATGTACTGTTAACAGTTTTTCGCGGCATTTTCACAAATCAAAATTAAGCACAAAATCAAACAAAGTCAAAGCAAAAATGGAACAAATACAATTACAACAAAGAACAACAAATTGCCGATGCCCTTTGAAAGAAAAAGTGACAAGTTAGTAAATGCGTTGCGCCAGATGCAAATTACATTTAAAATTAAGTGAATAAGAGCAGATATATAACTGACTGCTTCTCAGAAATTCACAAAAATACGATCCTGCCCGGTTGTCAACAAGTGTAACCTCCCCACAAAATAAATTCCGTAACCTCCCAACAGTAAAAACTTTCAATAATTTACTGTAAATTTAAACTGGTAAATTTTGGACGTCAGCAGTGCTGCGTCATGGCCCTGAAAATTCATTATGAATAAACTGAAAAATCTTACCTCAATTACGTCGCCGGATAACGCGTATATATCTGCTCCTATAAGAAATTTTTCTGGCGCAGCTCAGTGCAATGCTGGCCGATAGATTTGTCATGTATAAAAAGAAACAACTGATTTTTCTCTTCAAAAATCGGGATGACCAAGGATTGGAGAAATTAGTAAATTCTTTAAATTTAAATGAATGATTGTCAAAAGTTACATTTTATGAGAAAGATTATTATTAAGAGATTTTTTTAAACATTTACATGGGACTTGATATAACAATACTACATATGCGCGAGGCTGCTTTTACCTTATACTACAATGCTCAGGCTCCGCCATCGCTCCACCACGACCGGCCCAGCCAACACGATACACCAGACTGCTAGCTACTACTTACTGCTACTAACACACAGTTCCTACTGCAATCAATACTGCTCTTTGGTCTGAGATTCTCTTATAGCTTACATATCGCAGGCAGCGCATGAGCAATCCATCGAAATTACATCTGCTTGAGTGCTAGCTACTACTTACTGCTACTAACACACAGTTCCTACTGCAGTCAACACTGCTCTTTGGTCTGAGATTCTCTTATAGCAGCGCATGAGCAGTCCATCAAAATTATATCTGCTTGAGTGCACTAGCAACAAATTCCTTAATCATGGACCTATTACATAACCCTCCACTGGGGGGATGGGGGGGGGGGGGCAAAAATTTGGCAGCGATGGTGAGTCAATTGGACTTGCCATGAGCAACAAATTTTTCTATAATCTATTTAGTTACTAAGTCTACAGTCACAGAGTATATACATTATTGATAAGTGCGGAACATATTAAGAAATGAAATACAGTGCACACACACTGAATACAGAACATATCAAGAAATGACAAAATGTATACGCAATGAGTACAGAACATATTAAGAAATGAAGTAGTGTATACGCAATGAGTACAAAATATATTAACAAATGACATAAAGTCCACATGCACTGTATAAGTCTTTAGAATTTTTTTACAAGAACTGAAAACATTAACAAATGAAATAAAGTGCACACAAACTGTAAAAGTCTTTAGCATTTTACAAGAACTAGATACATTAAGAAAAGAAGTAAATTGCACACACACTGTAGAAGTCTTTAGCATATTTAAGACAACTGATCATATTAACAAATGAAATGAAGTGCACACGTGCTGTATAAGTCTTTAGCTTTTTTTTACAGGAACTGATTATATTAAGAGATGAAATAAAGTGCATACGAACTGTATAAATCTTTTGCAATTTATAAGAACTAGGAAAGGAATGGGAAGGACAGCATCATGGTTGTAGCACAGTGGGTTGCACATAGCTGCACTGAAAGTCCATATGTTTCTACAGAATTACAACACCAAGTGAGACAATCTGAAGTTCTCTTCCCCTGAAATATTTATCATTGTAGCCAAGACACTGAAATGTTGTATTCATATTGTATATTATCATTTTGGTAGTACATTAGGTACACCAAACAGTAGGTCCACAATAGCATCTCCATCATTCAAGGTGGTGGACAGCTCGATATGTCAACACCACATTCTTGTAGAATTCATTCTCTTACATCAACGTAGAATTAGAGCAAAAACCAAATATAGTGCTCCATGATCATGAGGATGGACAGGGCATATGGATATTGCAGTAATTGCTGGTAATTAGGTCAGAAGGTGAAGGATACATTAAGTCTTATGCTAGTCATCATTCAGAATTTCACTAGCATATCAACTAATCTGAATAATTATAGGTATTCATTTGCTAGTTACTAAACATTTATGTGCTATGTATGAGGTATTACAAAACATTATTCATATGCCACCTTACTACAGTAATCATTGCCATAACATTTATGCATAAGTCATCACATTACAGTAATCATTAGCATTCATAAGACAATTCATTACAGTAATTATTGGCATTCATTGGCCAGTTACAAAGTATTCATATAGTTTTACAAAACATTATTCAGTGTTATTCACAAGTCATGATTTAAAACAGGAGTTATTCAGTGTAGCATCAAGTTGTAGTGTTTATATATATCATACAAGTGACATAAGACATATTTAAAATGTAACACATTGTAACTATTACTCAAGGCCTGTAGTCCAACAATACATAGATATAATGGATTCAATACAACAGAGAAATTTGTATTATATTTAGGACTAGAAATATATCTTAAACTGGAAGCATTATTTAGTTGTGTACTGGTAATAGTTGGGACTAGTAATAAAATATTTTTGTGTTAGCAATGTATTGTGCTGGGACCGATAATTAATTGCTGGGGCATGAAAATATTTGCTTTTGACTTATTGCTGGAAATAAGGATTAACAACGTCATTCGTCATGAGTCAGCTGTACCAAGGTTATCAAACAAGAAGAGTATATGTGATCACATTCATGAATGATACATAACTGGGTAAAGAAAATGCAAGTACTAGAACAGGTTTAATAACTAAATGATTATAGCTTATTAATATCATGAAAAGCTTCTCCTGGAAAAAATACAAAATGGATTATTGCCCTGAAAGAAAAAATGTATATTATACTGAAAAGTAGTTAACTTCGAATTAACAGGTAATGAAAGGTGTACTTAATTTGTATGTACTCTAGCTGTCTTTCCCAAAACATTCAATCATTATACTATGTGATATGAGACATACTGTCAAAAGGAACCGCAACAAATACTGAAATAACTACATAGCATCTCTTAACAAATAGTAAATATATACACTTCATCATTATTCTCATCTGCAAGGAAAAACTTCATTATTCATATTATAATAACTTCATCATTATCATCATCTGCAAAGAAAAACTTCATTATTCATATTACCATATTCATCATACAACTATTCATCATCATTTATTATCATCTGCAAAAAATACACACTTCATTATTCGTATTAATATTACCATTTACTTCATACAGCTATTCATTATCATTCATTACTTCATATAGTGTAGAGTTTCTCACATCTAGCATATATCATCACTAAAATTAACGTGTGTAGCTCTGTCTGACAGCCTGCAATAATCGCCACATATTCTGAAAGAAAAATAATTAGTTAAGACTGTTATTATGCAGTGTGCATAGTATACTCTTGTTAGTTCTGATCTATTTACTCTTCATGACAAGGTATTGCATTTTCTTTCTTTCATTCTGATGGTAAAATTTTCATTTCATACTAATCCACTGTGGTTTGTTTAATTTATTTCTTTTACACGTTATTGCTTTCTGAAAATGATGAATATGGATTAATATTTGCATTTAATTCATATACCCATTAAATAAATACTTGCTTCTAGTGATATAACTAAGCATACAGCATAGCATGACAGAAAACGTATTATGTCAAAATATAGACAGTTTTCAAGTGCAAAAAGATGTACACACAGTATCGTAATGTGGTAGCAAAAAATGTAGAATAGTCAAGATAGTGAGATATCATAATGAAAAATGTCAAAGTCAACTGGTGTTTGTTACATCTTAAAGATTTCATAGTGCATACAGAGAAAAATTCTACTTTCTATAGGAAAACAATCATACATACACAAAAATGGAAAATGTGCACAGTCTGATGTCTAACGACAAGAAAAGCGACCTGCTAACCATGCCTGGCATTGATGCAGCTTTCCATGCTACTCTATCCTGTGCAAGCTTTTTCATCTCCCAGTACCTACTGCAACCTACATCCTTCTGAATCTGCTTAGTGTATTCATCTCTTGGTCTCCCTCTACGATTTTTACCCTCCACGCTGCCCTCCAATACTAAATTGGTGATCCCTTGATGCCTCAGAACATGTCCTACCAACCGATCCCTTCTTCTGGTCAAGTTGTGCCACAAACTTCTCTTCTCCCCAATCCTATTCAATACTTCCTCATTAGTTATGTGATCTACCCATCTAATCTTCAGCATTCTTCTGTAGCCTGGCAATGGCAAGGAAAGCGTTTCTGAAGAAGAGAAATTTGTTAACATCCAGTATTGATTCAAGTGTCAGGAAGTCATTTCTGAAAGTATTCGTATGGAGTGTAGCCATGTATGGAAGTGAAACATGGACGATAAATAGTTTGGACAAGAAGAGAATAGAAGCTTTCGAAATGTGGTGCTACAGAAGAATGCTGAAGATTAGATGGGTAGATCGCATGACTAATGAGGAAGTATTGAATAGGATTGGGGAGAAGAGAAGTTTGTGGCACAACTTGGCCAGAAGAAGGGATCGGTTGGTAGGACATGTTCTGAGGCATCAAGGGATCACCAATTTAGTATTGGAGGGCAGCGTGGAGGGTAAAAATCGTAGAGGGAGACCAAGAGATGAATACACTAAGCAGATTCAGAAGGATGTAGGTTGCAGTAGGTACTGGGAGGTGAAAAAGCTTGCACAGGATAGAGTAGCATGGAGAGCTGCATCAAACCAGTCTCAGGACTGAAGACCACAGCAACAACCATGCCTTGCCAGGCACTTGCCAAGAAAAAATACGATCATTATCAGTAAGTAGTCACATAAATATAATTGCATAAGTGGCCATATAAATGTCAGCAAATGGCATTACAGTGTGATAAATCATAAAGTATGTTCATTCAATAAAGTGTTTAATATTGGAGACATGGTGATAGCCCTTGCTTTTTCTGGTTCTCAAAGTTTCGACATGTACTACATTGGGGTGAGGAATGCTTCGTATTCTACATGGACCTGCGTATAGAAGTTCAAATTTACTGCGTCTACTCTTTCCTCTGTTGGATAAATAATGTGTGCGTACTAATATCTTCTGTTCAATGTGAAAGTCACGGCGTGTACAAACCTGTTTTTGTTGTCTCCTCCGGCGCTCTGCGGCACGTTTGATGTTGTTCAGCGCAATGTCAATTATTTAATGGTGGCGTAGTCGACGAGATGCAGAAAAGGATACTAATTCTTTAATTTTGTTGGGTGGTTCAACATTTTTCAGTATAACAGTCGGAGATAGCAGAGTAGGTTCATTTGGTATGGAGTTAATTACATCCTGGAATGAGAGTATGTGTGTATCCCAATCAATATGTTTTTTGTGACAGTATATTCTACATAGTTTACCAATTTCTTTCATTAGTCTTTCACAAAGGTTCGAAGAAGCGTGATACTTGGATATATAGATCGGAGAAATGTTTCTAGCTCGTAACATACGGGTCCATATCGCAGATCGAAATTGTGGTCCATTGTCGGAAATTACTTTCAATACATGCCCTACATGAAATAGAAAATGTTTTACAAACGCATTCGAAACAGATTTAGCAGTAGCTTTGCGTAACGAAGTGAAGGTAACAAATTTCGATGTGAGTTCAACAGTGACAAAGATGTAACAAAAACCTCTATTAGATCTGGGAATCGTACCAAAAATGTCTACAGCGGCCATGTGTCTCAATTTAACGGGAACAATGGGATGTAACGGAGGAATATGTGAAGTCGTGTCTGATTTAGCTTTCTGGCAGATTTTACATGACGCTAAAACTCGTCGAATACGTTTCTCCATGTTCGCAAAATAACAGTCCGTCTCAGTATAAGAAAACATTTTCTGGCTCCATAATGTGCGTAACTTAAATGAGTATACCAAATTAATTTGTTAACAAGCTGGTCAGGAATACATAATAACCAGTTGTTGCTGTCAGGGTGAGAGCGGCGAAACAGAATATTATGGTGTACAGTATAATGATTTGTAATGGTAACATTATTCTTATCTTGCCAAAGGCGTTTAATTTCTTTCCACACGTTGTCTTTGCTCTGCTCTTGTGCTATGTCTCGTAATGACGATGAAATGAAATTTTCAAATGCGACTTGTTGAATATACATTACGCTAGAATTTGCTTGGCAGAAGTTGGTTGCGATGTCTTGCTGATTGGTGCTGAGAGAGCGGGATAGTGCGTCTGCTACAATATTTTGTGTACCGGGAATGTGAACAATTGTAAAATTAAATTCCTGTAAATGAAGTTTCCATCTGCTTAACCTGTCGTGTGTAAATTTTGCTGAAAGTAAAAACTGTATAGCTCTATGATCTGTGTAAACGGTCGTATGTCTTCCATAAAGAAAATGCCTAAATCTCGTAAATGCCCATACAACACATAATGTTTCAAGTTCTGTGACAGAATAATTGCGTTCAGCAGGTGACAGAATGCGACTTGCAAAGGCGATGTTTTTAATTACTGTAGCACTGTCTTCTTCAATTTCCTGAAAAATGTGTACGCCTGTCGGTGGCAACGGAAAAATTTCTAGTAAGATCTGTGTGTGATAAAAGAGGTGCATTCAATAAGGCATGTTTCAAATTAATAAATTCAGAATGTGCTTGGCAATCCCAGGACCAATTAGCGTTTTTACCCGTCAATTGGCATAATCTAGGGGTGTCTAAAGCAGAGTAATGAATAAATTTACGGAAAAAGTTAATTAATCCCAGAAAGCTGCGTAATTGTTTCTTTGTCGTTGGAACAGTAATGCCACGTAAAGCTTGAAGTTTTTCCGGGTCAGGCGCAATGCCTTCTGCTGAAATTACATGTCCAAGAAATTTTATAGAAGTTTTGCCAAAGTGTGATTTGCTAAGATTAACTATCAGTCCTTGTGCACGGAAAGTTTGCAACAGTTGTTCCAGAATCAAATTGTGTTCAGACCAGTTAGCTTCTGCAATAAGGATGTTGTCTATATATGTTGTGATTCTGTCTTTAAGTTCTGTCGGAAGAATACTATTCAAACCGTGAATAAATGCTGCTGATGAAATGGTTAAACCGAACGGTAATTTGCAAAATTGATAACAGTCACCAGAACAGAGAAATGCTGTGTACTTTCTGCAGTTCGGATGGAGCTGAATTGGCCAAAATCCCGATTTCAAATCTAATGTGGAATAAATAGCAGTACCATGAAATTTCTGTAAAAGTTCTTCTAGTGTCTGTGGGCGATCTGTTTCATTAATAATAATGTCGTTGACAAGACGCGAATCAAGCACGAGTCGAAGTGAACCATCCTTTTTCTTAACAATGTGGAGCGGGTTTATGTACGGACTAACTGCCGGTTCAATAATTCCTTGGTCTAGCATAGCTTGTAATTCTTTCTTAACTTGTTCTCTGTGGATATAAGGAATGGGATAATGTTTAGCTTTAAATGTGTCATGCTGTTTAACTTGAAATTCATACATAAAACCGGACCTAGTACCAGGGACGTTGTCAAAAACTGGAGCTTGCTGTAAAATAATATTGCGTAGTTGAGTGCGTTCGTCGTCTGTATTTGCACTGCTTTATTTTACTTTATCAGAAATCATTTGCATAACGTCATAGTCGGCTTCGTCTGGTGTATTATAGTTGTATACGTACGTATCTGTGAACAATGTGGAATGACAGTCCGTGTTACGCGATGTAGAAAAGACCTGTGTTCGATTAATTGCCTGTTCATCTGCAGATAAAGCGTGCTGAAATTCTAATGCCAGATGTACATTCCCATCCTTTAATATTAAATAGGAATTTTGAAAGTCAATAATTGCGTCATGTTGTACCAGAAAATTCGTACCTAAAATAACGTGTTGTCAATAAGGGAACAATCCAAAAATTTGAGTGGAACGTATGACCTGCAATACAAAATGATAAGTGTGTCTGTAATATTACATCTACTCCTTTACTAGATACTGCTCCTTTTACTTTAGTTTTGTCTAATGGTAACGTAGGATAGGTGTTCTCTTTGTTACATTCGTTGAAAGTTTCTTCATTTATAACCGACATAGGTGATTCAGAATCGATTACTGCCGAAAATGTGGATAATCCAATCTTTACTTCAATGACAGGGTGGGAAATGGTTTTTTGAATAACAGGTTTTTCATGCAAAAGAGTTCAAATGGTTCAAATGGCTCTGAGCACTATGGGACTCAACTGCTGTGGTCATAAGTCCCCTAGAACTTAGAACTACTTAAACCTAACTAACCTAAGGACAGCACACAACACCCAGCCATCACGAGGTAGAGAAAATCCCTGACCCCGCCGGGAATCGAACCCGGGAACCCGGGCGTGGGAAGCGAGAACGCTACCGCACGACCACGAGAAGCGGGCATGCAAAAGAGTGTCTCGGATGTCGTCAAAAGTAATAACATTTTCGTGAACAACATTCTGCGTGTCAAAAGTAGTGCTTACGTTGCTGGAAGTACTGTATCTAGTCAAATTATATCTGACGTACTATTATTTGCGGGAGGATGCTGTGGCATCTCGACTATTTGTACTGTTCTGTTATTTCTTCCTGACGTATTAGGTTCGGGATGATACCGACTGTCTGGTTCATTCATGATAATCTGTTGTTGTGGTTGATTATGCTGCTGGTAAGATCGACTGTTATTAAACGTACGCTGAAAACTGTGCTCTTTACTTTCACGTCTGTCATAATAATAGTTGCTATACGGTGCATTGCGATATGAGTTGAAATGGTGTGTTTTCTGTACGTAGTGACCTCCTTGTTGCTGTGCGTTACTATTCGGTGGAGCCGACGCTATACGTGTAGGCGGCGAAACATTAAAGCTTGGTTGACCTTGCAGACTACGTTGTTGGTTAGGTATGCTAACTGACTGGTTTTTTGATGTTGTGTGGAAAAGCCTCTATTGTTGCCAAACTATCTTTGCTGTTGCTGATAACTATGAGGATATTGATAATTAAAATTTTGTCTGTTATTAAAGTTCTGGTGGTTGTCATTCCTGGACCGTCTGTCACCTTTGCTATTAAAATAGCGTGGCTGATTGTAATTGCCGTATGCTTGTTGGCCTTGGTTATGATGTGAAAAATTTTTGTTAATGAAGGAATAGTCTGATTGCTGAACTTCCAAAAGCTGTAACAGATCTCTTAATGCAAAAATATTTTCTTTCTGCTGTCCTGTTAAAAGTGATACTCTTAACGATCGTGGTAATTTAGAAATACATAATTGGATAAGTGCTGATTCACTGTATGGCTCACTTAAGTATTGGTTTTGTTGGACATGTGTTCAAAAAATTGCGTGACAGTGGGAAAATTTGAGTTCTCGTAATTCGGTAAGCTAATTAATTGATCCTTGATTCCGCGCTGTGTCGTCTTCGACCAATACGCTGACAAAAAAGAATTTTGAAATTCTTCTACCGAGTAGCATTGTCTCGCGATCGGTCTCATACGAGTTGCCGGTTCGCCTTCCAAAAAACTGCAAATAAATTCAAGTTTGTGTGTTACGGGCCAAGTTGGTGGAAAAGCAAAGCTAAATTGTTGTATCCAATCCAAAGGGTGAATCTGTGTTCTGTCATTTTTAAATACCTTAAATTTCCTAACGGACAGAAAGTGCTTGTAATCAAAATTTTCGTCTCTGAATGTTTGAACAGGTTCAAGATTGTATGACTGTGACTGTTCGCAATCTAAGTCACGTACTCTCTGTAAATTACCTAAATTATACTGGCTGTATGAGTGTGAGAAATGTTCGGAATGTGGCGTATGCTGTGCCGTGTTAGAGGCTGAAACAGTTTTCATCTCTGTCACTTCTTGCTGTAAAGATAACAATTTTCTACGTAATGTATTATTGGACGAACCTATCTCACTGACTGTCTGCTGTAAGTTTTGGAATTCGGGTGTTTGATTGAACGAAATTGGTGACGTATCGTCTGATTTAGTGTCACTGCTATTTTCGATAACCTCAATACGACTGGCAAATTCATCAAATTTTTCAGTCAATGTTTTAACCTGATCATCATTTTTAGTGTCACAAGCATTAATTTGTTTTTGGATTTTACGTGTGGTTTTGTTAATTTCTTAACGTCTGCTTTGATGGCATCGGGATCCTGTATTAATTCTAATTGTTCAAGTCTGTTGGTCACTGCCTAAAAGTCTACTGTGTGCGTGTTTCTGTTTTTGTTTTAAGATCGGAGATTTCATCATGCAATTCGGTGTTCAACTGTTTGATTTCGTCTGATACTGTAGCAATGTTGTTATCTACGTATGTTTTTGCTTTCGTAAATAACTTACGCTTATCTTCCTGTCTCTGTGCCGTAAGTGTTTCCACGACTTGTTTCTTTACTTTATTCTGTTCCTGTATAAATTGACGGTAACGCGTTTCATTGTTTTGTAGGTGGTGATTAAAACGTTCGTCAATTTGGCTGTTCTGTTGTTCGAATTTCTTGTCTACTTTCGCATCTAGTGTGCGTGAAAGTTCTGCTGACATTAATTTAAACTCGTCGTGTAACTGTGTTGCGTTTTCTGAACATTGTTTAGCAACTACACTAATTTCATCTCTAAGTAATTTTGTTGTGGTTGCATGTGTATTACATATTTCTTGTGCAACGGATCTAATTTCTTCACTGCTATTCCTAGCACTAGCCTTAATTTCCTCACGTAACTGTTTTTTAGTTTCGTTACATTGCTCGGCAACGGCTGTAATCTGTTCAGTAAGCTGTTCAGTAGAGGGGTCAAGTTTTTCATACATCTGTTTGAGATTCTCATTAAGTTGTTTGAAGTTGTTGTCTTGTTTTTCATTCGACTGTTTGAGATTGTTATCTGGTTTTTCATTAAGTTGTTTGTAATTGTTGTCTTGTTTTTCATTAAGTTGTTTGTTCTGGTTGTCGTATTTTTCATTGAGTTGTAGTAATAATGCCATAACTTGATCCAACCCAAAATTAGCGACTCTATTTTCTGTGCTGTGTGATGGTGTATCTGGATGTGTCACGTTTCGTGTAACCATTTCGTCATTGTCTGATTCATCAAAAGGTTTGCTAATCGGATGTACCCTGTTGGTCTACATCGGAATGAAATAAATCTGACGTGTTTTGTGTACATTGTTCACCTTTGTTAGAAACTATTATCTGTTCGCTGCGCAAATTTTGCGTATCAGGTGTGTCAGACTGGGCAGCGTTCATTGTAACGGAATGTGCCGCGTCATCAATTGTCGTTAAATTTAGTGTGAACATTATTGAATTAGTTGGTCCATCATTAGGATTACAAACATTACTAGTGGTCGGTACGCACTGATTATCTGTAATTAGAGGATTATCACTATTACACTGAGTGTCGCTAGTATTATCGGTCAAATTATTCGAGTCGGCTCATTGCACTCATTGCACATCTCGATGTACTGTTAACAGTTTTTCGCGGCATTTTCACAAATCAAAATTAAGCACAAAATCAAATAAAGTCAAAGCAAAAATGGAACAAATACAATTACAACAAAGAGCAATAAATTGCCGATGACCTGTGAAAGAAAAAGTGACAAGTTAGTAAATGCGTTGCGCCAGATGCAAACTACATTTAAAATTAAGTGAATAAGAGCAGATATATAACTGACTGTTTCTCAGAAATTCACAAAAATACTATCCTGCCCGGTTGTCGACAAGTGTAACCTCCCCACAAAATAAATTCCGTAACCTCCCAACAGTAAAAACTTTCAATAATTTACTGTGAATTTGAACTGGTAAATTTTGGACGTCAGCAGTGCTGCGTCATGGCCCTGAAAATTCATTATGAATAAACTGAAAAATCTTACCTCAATTACGTCGCCGGATAACGCGTATATATCTGCTCCTATAAGAAATTTTTCTGGCGCAGCTCAGTGCAATGCTGGCCGATAGATTTGTCATGTATAAAAAGAAACAACTGATTTTTCTTTTCAAAAATCGGGATGTCCAAGAATTGGAGAAATTAGTAAATTCTTTAAATTGAAATGAATGATTGTCAAAAGTTACTTTTTATGAGAAAGATTATTATTAAGAGATTTTTTTTAAACATTTACATGGGACTTGATATAACAACACTACATATGCGCGAGGCTGCTTTTACCTTATACTACAACGCTCAGGCTCCGCCATCGCTCCACCACGACCGGCCCAGCCAACACGATACACCAGACTGCTAGCTACTACTTACTGCTACTAACACACAGTTCCTACTGCAGTCAACACTGCTCTTTGGTCTGAGGTTCTCTTATAGCTTACATATTGCAGGCAGCGCATGAGCAATCCATCGAAATTACATCTGCTGCAGTGCACTAGCAACAAATTCCTTAATCATGGACCTCTTACAATGTATCATAAGGAATTGTAACTACAGTCATTTACGTACTCGCCGATGATGTATGTGTACGTGTACGAAGCAAGGTTGATATGCACGCCTGGGTAGAAGTGTTGTCTAATGCACGGCTTTCCGGGTTGGGAAGGAGCACCTGGTCCTCGGCACGAATCCGCTTGGCGGACTTCTGTCGAGGTCTTGTGAGCCGACCAGTCTGCGGATGGCTTTTAGGCAGCTTTCCATGTTCCTCGGCGAATGTGGGCTGGTTCCCCTTATTCCGCCTCAGCTGCACTATGTCGGCGACTGCTGCGCAAACAAGTTCTGCACGCCGGCCGGGGTGGCCGAGCAGTTCTAGGCGCTACAGTCTGGAAGCGCGCGACCGCTACGGCCGCAGGTTCGAATCCTGCCTCGGGCATGGATGTGTGTGATGTCCTTAGGTTAGTTAGGTTTAAGTAGTTCTAAGTTCTAGGAGACTGATGACCTCAGAAATTAAGTCCCATAGTGCTCAGAGCCATTTGAAGCCAACTTCTCCACGTACGCTTACACCGCCATTACTCTACCACGCAAACGTAGGGGTTACACTAGTCTGGTGTGAGACGTTCCCTGGGGGGGTCCACGGGGGGCCGAACCGCACAATAACCTTGAAAGAGTGGTTCGCTGTGGGGCGGCGGAGGGGTGAAGTGAACTGCGGTAGTCGTCGTGGGGTTGTGGACCACTGCGGCTGTGGCGGGGACGGAGTCTCTCCGTTGTTTCTAGGCCCCCAGTTAAAATGCAATACAATACAACGTTAAAGTCTGACTATGTCCTCTCGGTGCTTGACTTTTTTGTCACGCAGTGTAGGTTATTTTCGATTGAAAGTCAGATCTCTACATGGCTCCTAAAACCTTCGTTCGTCAAATAGTTTCGACAGTGCGTCATCATCAGGCACACGTAGAATTTTAAAATGGTGTATACCACTTGTGTAATGTTTAAAAATATGTTATACGTCTATCTTATGTTGTGCAGTACAGTAGAGCGTTCTGTGTCTCACGTCGTGAACAGGAAAATAGTTTCGTACACACATCGGCCTAGCAGTATGTCTCTAGAGGTCATTTCAACCATATGTCCTGCAGGCATTGTCCGCTAACGGCAAGAGGAGTTGTCATGTCCGAATGCTCCTATTCGAATTGTGTACATCACTGCGGTGTAGTTCAAACGTTCCACAGTTTTACAAACATTGAAGATCATGTGCACTAACTGACAACCTTTACCTGGCAGTTATTGGTCCGTATTAGCCTGAGAAATCCACCACAGCAGCCCACGGTTATTTTGATAGTGCCATTGAGGGAGGTGCCGACTCATAGAGTTCGCAGCCATTTCCACACGGTAAAATTGGCCTCTTAGCCAGCAGTGAAGAAGATAGACAGGTGAACACCTAACACGGAGCCTTGATCAACTCTTTTGGTGCACCGATGCGTGCAGGATTTATCTGATACCTGGTGATTATCGTAGAAGGGTGTGGATGTGGGCAGGTACAAAAGGTCGTATCACGCACTAAATCACACACACCCAGCTGTATATAGGTCGGTCATATTTCGGACCGACATCATGCATGGACGTCGTACCTCTCTTATGACTATCGAGGCTAATTTGAGGGGAATACAGCATCGTAACAGGACCCTCCAAAAAACTACTCACCCTAACAGTCAACATTTCGGAAGTAGTTTCCTTTTTCAAGTCGGTAATTAAAATACCAAAGGCTCTCAATCGTCAATGTCTACATCGAAACGAATGGGAAGACGCATAGTATTTGCTGCCACGACATCGTTTAAGCTTTCGTGGTGCCAGTTGAAGTTTGAAGAGCGTCGTCGCAGGAACCCTCCTCGCACAATGGATGAACTCAGGAGGGCCGCCGTCGCTGAGAGAGACAGGCCTGAACTTCGACGTCTCGAGCTCATCGTGGACAAGAATACCAAGGTAATTAATGTCAATAAACTTACGGAATGCAGCAGCAAGGTATAGGACGTCACCCAGGAGGAGATTTTGATTTTAAATACGGCAAAAGATGTGCACTTTGAGCACAAATTTAGATTAATATATTGTTTTTATTTTGCAGTGGAGTTCTTTTATCAAGGAATATTCTGTCATCCCCAGCTTCCCTTGAATCTTCACCCGTACCACGTGATCTAATTACTTCCTGTGAACAACTAATGTTTACGGGAACCGCAAGTGCAAAACTTCGTGGCTTTGAAGTTTTTAAACTCCAGTAGAGTCCCATCGCGGCACCAGCACGCAGACACGTGACGGCAAAGCTGAATAGGAGATCACACTAACCTACGCGGCAGCGCGGTGAGTCATTCCTGAGCTATCTGATTATGACCGCGACCCAACACTTGGTGGGTAGTGGCATTTATGAGATGAGTTCACATGTATGGAATGCTTCCGCGGCTATTGTAGAACTGTCAAGGAGCTCCATCTCTGCACCGGCTAAACCCGAATCAACTCAACCCGAATCAGATGCGGACATATAAGGCAAGAGGATCGTGTGGTCTTCTGACGGTGTTTCTGAATGTCTCTAATAGAATATAGTACCTGAGTCACAAATGCTTATATGTTCTGAATAGTAACGAATAAGGATGTACAACGGATCGAAAAATTTAATTACAAATGGTAGGACAGGATTTTGGCTCAGAAAAATTACGAAGGTACAGTGCCCATGTTTCGTGTGGGTAACAAACTGCGAGTAGCTGAATATTTCTCTTGTTTAGGGCTGCACTCCGTACTTCGTTCCGACAACCAGTAGCAGACAACATTCTAATTCGTCATTGTAGTTTGGTACCAGCGCTGTTTATGTTTCGTTCTTCACATCTATTTTTGCGTCTTTGGTAGTCCTTCCTCAAGCCGAGTAAGACGTACTTTCGAAGTTTTTCATACGAGACAGTGTTTTCAAGCTTGTTCTTTCTTTATCTAGCTGATAAAAATGTCCTCCACCGCTCACTTAACGTTTAGGTTGTGCCTAAATAGAAACAAGGGATGATCTCTAAGAGCGGGTAGTAATAGGATGCACTATTTCGGATACCGGAAATTTGGCGTTAGTTTGTACAAACAGACGTTCTGGATTTTGTTCCAGGTCTCACCTTTCCAGTGTTTGAGACACAAAGACGTTGTGCTATCGCGTGGATGGCCATACTGCAGAACCACAACGATACAGGTGGCCGCAAGTGGTTAAAACATGTGGGATCTGTCCTTCCGACTCCCTAGTTTTTATCTACGGATTTTCTTCCTCAGCAATCTGCACCATATGCTGATAAGAACTCAGAAACTACAACAGGGCCAGTGCTGACTGTTGTTGCTGGAATGGAAGAAACAGCTGTTTCTGCTCTTGAAATCTGCTTACCTACTCTGCTTCCATCATCAAACCCAACACCAACAACAGGTAAAACAGCAGAGTTATCATCGTATCCTTGGCTAAAGGTAAAATGAAAGCAAGTACCAAGGGTGCAGGAAACACACCAACTTCAACAAAACCTATTCCTGGAGCTTCATGTGTGGCATCTGATAAATTTTCAACATCTGGGGCTATCAGAAGAAAACTCTTGGCAAAAACGAACCACAGAGTCACGAAGCAACAGAATCATCGTGAGGAAGAACCCGATTCAAGCGTTGATGATACAGTGTCGAAGGAATCTTCGTCTGAATATGAAGAGGGCGACGAGTGCATTTAATGCAGCCAACAGGGATCCATTGACATCTCTAAAGAGATCTGTATTAAGTGCATCTGTTGCTTTCAATGGTGTTACGAGCTTTGGACATGTGTCGACGATGATACTTGTGAATATTTTAACGTGACTTCTGTATCAAAAAGCACAAAGACTGATGATTTATCTTGTTAGGCTGAAACGTCTCCAGAGTAACAGACAGTTATGAAGCACTCTTTACTTCTGAAACAAACATCCGGAACGAATAAGGCTATATTACTAATTCATTACATTTTAATGATTATTTACAATCCGCAATTAGGAAACCCGAAAACGCGAAATTAGGATCCATACTTTCCGAATTAAACGTTCTAATTTTTTGTCTTGCTGTTACAGAATTAGAAAGTATTCGAATGATTTTTTTCAAGAATCGTATTTAAATATTCCCTAGTAATGGCACAGAACGTTTGCCATAATTTAAAGACAGCAAATTTACGGGTAATCTTAAATTATAAACGGTGTATGATAATAGGGCATGTTCCCCTAATATGGGTATAGCTGATAAGAGATCCATTCGAGGTGGATTATTTGCTGCTGACTACCCACTGCAATCGTAGTCGGGAAACAATTTTATCTTCATACATCACTGAGGTAACTCTGAGGAAATATTCAAACATTTATCGTCTCTGGCGACGGTGGCGAAGGGTCACATGAAATGGTCACATTTTGGCTAGTGTGAAGCATCTAATATTCATGGAAAATAATGAAAGGTAATATCAATCTTTCGAAGAATATGTCGAACAATTTACATATGAAAATAATACTGAATGACTTTGTAGGATCGCACGAAGCAATTATATCTCTTTGCCATAATATGTCTCTATAATGTTCCAGTAAGTGAGACTGTGCAAAAACAGGCACATACTGGATAGGCAGCCAGTGTTACGCCATCCAGCACTTGATCTTGCGTAGGAAACCATCGACGACAAACTATAGTGAGTGAACAATCACATTTTATGCTTTGGTTTAAGGTATTCAGCTAATGCGTAGCTATAAATGAAAACAACAGTACTCCGTACGTTGCACATTATACAGAGTACTGTCAAACATAGACAATTCTTTGTTTTCCATTTATAATTACGAATTGCTTCCTGCAAGAAGCAAGTGAAGAATAAGTTAACACAATATATAGTTATTCGTAAAAGTAGCAAAACGTATATACTTATATCAGATTTGCCGAGAATCGAAAAATTATATTTTGTCTTCAACGAAAGTTATATTTTTATTGACATGAAAAAGCATCTTACAGCCAGTTTATAAGTGAAAAAATTGAAATGAAAAATAGAACCATATTTACAGCAGACAAAAAATATGCTGGGATAGTGTCGAACCTACTTTTCCCCAGGGTAGCGCAGCAACTCGACACGGCATGGACTCAACAAGTGGTCGGAAGCTCCCCTCAAAAGTACTGAGCCATGCTGCCTCTATAACCGTCCATAACTGCGAATTAACCTCTCGATTATATCCCATAAATGTTCGATGGAATTCACGTCGCGCGATCTGAGTGGCCACATTATTCGCTCCAAGTGTCCAGAATGTTCTTCGGACCGTTAACATGGCGCATAGCCATTCATAAAAAGTTCATCTTTGTTTGGGAAAATGAAGTCCATGAAAGGCTGCAAATGGTCTACAAGTAGTCCAAGTAGCCGAAAATAACCACTTCCAGTCAATGATCGGTTCGCCTGGACCAGAGGGTTGACTCACACCACAATGGAGCCAGCATCAGTTTGCACAGTGCCTTGTTGGCAACCTGGGTCCATGGTTTCGTGGGGTTTGCACCGCACTCGAACACTACCACCAGCTCTTACCAACTGAAATCGCGACTCATCTGATCAGGCCATGGTTTTCCAGCTGACTATGATACAGCCGATATGGTTACATGCCCATAAGAGGCGCTCCGGGCGATTTAGTACTATTAACAAAGGCACTCGTCTCGGTCGTCTGCTCCCAACAGCACGGTAACGCCAAACTTCTCAGCACAGTACGATCGTCTTACGCCCTACATTGATTTCTTCGGTTGTTTCAAGTAGTGTTGCATATCTGTTACTCCTGACAACTATACGCAAACGCCGCTGCTCTCTGTCGTTACGTTCAGGCCGTCAGCCACTGAGTTGTCCGCGGTGGGAGGTAATGCCTGAAATTTGGTATTATCGTCACGCTCTTGACGCTACGAATCTCGGAATATTGAATTCCCTTACCATTTTCGAAATGGAATGTCCCATACGTCTAGCCCAACTACCATTCGACGTTCAGTCTGCTAATTTCCATCGTATTGCCATAATCATGTCGGAAACCTTTTGACATGAATAACCTGACTACAAATGATAGCTCCGCCAATGCACCACCGTTTTGTACCCTGTGTACGCGATACCACCGCTGTAGCTTCCCGTTATCCCATGACTTTTGTCACCTATGTGTACTAAGTGTATCAGAACTATATTTACTTGTGACTGTATGGTAGTTCGTAGCAGTGGCTTAATTCTCTGTTTTATAATTGGTACTTGTTTCACCTTCTCCTACCGTCTCGTACACTCCGCACACACCTCGCACATGAATTACTGGGCTTGATTTATACACTGATGTAACTAGCTTATTGTTTTATTGAAATGATGCATATGACAGCTTTTGATTATTATACAGATGGATAATACGTAAACGTGGTTATGGATATAGCTTTACATAGCTTTACAAGTACAACGGCCATTTCAGGAGCATCGTCGGATATAGTTTTAGAGATATGCTCGCTGAGTATCCTTCTACATTACACCTCTTGCTTGTTTAATGTTGATCAGAAACACCGCCGCTATATTAAAGTACCTGGTGATCAAAAAGTCAGTACAAATTTGAAAACTTAATAAACCACAGAATAATGTAGATAGAGAGGTAAAAATTGACACACATGCTTGGAATGACGTGGGATTTTATTAGACCAAAAAAAAGACTCCACAAAATGGAACCGCGCGACCGCTACGGTCGCAGGTTCGAATCCTGCCTCGGGCATGGATGTTTGTGTTGTCCTTAGGTTAGTTAGGTTTAGGTAGTTCTAAGTTCTAGGGGACTGATGACCTCAGAAGTTAACTCCCATAGTGCTCAAAGCCATTTTGAAAGCGTCAGTGACTGCGCATGACAATCGTGTATAAAAGGAGCTGTAATGAGAGAGAGAATCAGATGCGCCAGCAGTCGCAGCATGTTGACGTTACCTGAAAAGGCGCTTTAAGTGAAGCTGTATTATCAGAATGGAGAATGTGCTAGTTCAGCGTTACGATCCTATGGCCATAGGAAGGGGATTCGAACGGATAAAGGTCCGTTGACAAATGCAGTTGTGGCGAGAATGATTTCGAACTTCGAAGCCACGGGTTGTTTAGACGATAGATCCGGTAGTGGCTGACCGAGCACAAGGCGCAATGCTGCTGAGACAGTTTAGGAAGAAATGGAGACTATAGCCGGTTCGTCTATGCACGGGAAAGTCAGCGCTCGTGCAGTCGCACGTCGCACCGGCATTCCATAAACTACTGTTTGGTTGGCACTGAGGCGTACGCTCCGATGCTATCCGTACAAAATCCATCGGCATCATGAACTGTTACCTGGCGATTTAGTGAAGCGGAGTGCATTTGCGGTGTGGGCGTTTCAAAAGATGGCGGAAGATGACGATTGACTGAGTAACGTGTTGTGGAACGACGAAGCTCATTTCACGCTCCGAGGATCTGTCAACGCCCACAACTGCAGAATTTGGGCTACCGAAAATCCTATCACTGTCGTGGAAACTCCATTGCACGACGAGAAAGTCACGGTATGGGTTGGATTTACCACATCTACCGTTATCGGGCCCTTTTTCTTCGAGGAAATGCGTGATTCTGGTTTTGTATCTGCTACCGTGACGGGTGAGAGGTACGCCGATATGTTACAGAATCGCATCATGCCCAGCCTGACTGATAAACACCTGTTGGAACATACGATGTTTATGCAGGATGGCGCTCCACCCCATATTGCTAGACGCGTGAAAGATCTCTTGCACGCATCGTTTGGTGATGTTCGCTTTCTCAGCCGCCACTTTCGTCATACTTGGCCTTCCAGGTCCCCAGACCTCAGGCCGTACGATTATTGACTTTGGGGCTACCTGAAGTCCCAAGTGTATCGTGATCGACTGACACCTCCAGGGATGCTGAAAGACAACATCCGACGCCAATGCCTCACCATAACTTCGGACATGCTTTACAGTGCTGTTCACAACATTATTCCTCGGCTACAGCTATTGTTGAGGAATGATGGTCGACATATTGAGCATTTCCTGTGAAGAACATCATCTTTGCTTTGTGTTACTTTGTTATACTAATTATTGCTATTCTGGTCAGATGAAGCGCCATCTGTCGGAAATTTTTTGAACTTTTGTATTTTTTTTTTTTTTTTTTTTTTTTTGGTTCTAATAAAACCCCATGTCATTCCAAGAATGTGTGTCAATTTGTACCTCTCTATCTATATTATTCCGTGATTTATTCAGTTTTCAAATTTTTACTGACTTTTTGATAATCCGATACATGTATTGTCGCGACCAGTGTCGCACACTCAACCTCTTGCGGTGATACTGGCAGCAGGTTCGTAAGATATTCTCACAGAACTGTGCCTATATCATGACTGTGAGATTGTTAGGAAGATTGCTGGCAGTGTCACCTCATCTTCATTGATATCATGACGTAAGAAATGTACTTGAATAAGATATAGTGACTCTTATTAATATTGACATGAATTAGCCGCGCAGCAAAAGATGATGAAGATTATTCTCCTCTTATTTACTACGTTCTGCGCCTTCTAGTCATTTTTTAGCGCACTGGTATGAAATTGAAGCACAATAGCAATTATTCGCGCCTGCGGGATTGCCCGATTTCCTTTCACCGGCGGGCATAGCAGGCGAATCTTTTACAGACGTACTCCACTGAAGGCCCCGCCGCTTTCCTTCTGTGCCTAGTGTGGTGCTCGCTCACTGTGGAACCGACAACGCTCGCTCTTTGTGTCTCCCGTATCATAGCTCGGATGCGATTCGGGCAGGATACGAGAGGAGAGCTACAGCGGCAGAGGGCATAAAGAAGCGCGAGTCACGCGAACGCTCGAGGAAGGCGGCCGTCAATGCGCACGCAGTGAGGTCAGCGGCGGCGCAGAAAGACACGGGGGCAGCCGGCGAGCCGCGCCGCGCCGCTGAAATACGAGACGCAATCAAGGCCCAAATTACACGGCAGCCGCGGACGGTCATTATCGGGTGATCCTCAATCAGTATTAGGCCATCGAGATTACATGCATTAGCGGCCGGTGGCGGCCGTAGTAAATAACGCGCCAACAGTAGAGCGAAGCGGAGCCTCGGCGTACACCACGCGAGGTAGGCGAGGGCGAGGGTGCAGGCGGCGTAGGCTGGGAGCCGGGAGGTGGCGGAGGCGGAGGCGCTCTGCAGAAGCACGGCGCGAGGGGCAGGCAGCACACCAGCAGGTCCCAGTGCCCGCCCAACCCTACAGAAGTATGTGACGACTCAAAGGCACACCTTTATACCGAAATTTGTCTTGTTGTGGTCCACAGCCTCAGTATATTATAAGAAAGAATAACGGCCCAAACAAAATGCAGTATATATTGCATTTTAAAACAAAAAAGCAAACCAACACGAAGAAATAACCTGAGTGTGTCGGAAATCGGCAGATTTGATGAATAAACAATCACAGTTTCAGAAAAGTTGGATAGTTTATTCGAGAGAAAGAGCTACACAAACTGAACAAGCCAGTAACGCGTTGGTCCACATCTGGCCCTTATGCAAGCCGTGATTCGGCTGGTCATTGATCGATGGAGTTGTTAATATGTCGTCTTGAGGGATATCGTGCCAAATTCTGTCGAACTGGACCTTATATTGTCAAAATCCCAAACGTTCTCAGTTGGAGAGAGATCCCGTGACCTTGCTGGCCAAAGTAGTGTTTGGCAAGCACGAAGACAAACAGTAGAAACTCTCGCCTTGTGCGAGGGGACATTAGCGTGCTGAAATATATGGCCAGGATGGTTTACCGTGAACAGCAATAAAACAGGTCGTAGAACGTCGCTGAAGTACCGCTTTGCTGTAAGGATGCAGCAGTTGTCAACCGGAGGGGTCCTGCTAAGAAATGGCAAACCAGACAATCACTCCAGGCTGTCGGTTAGTATGGCAGGGTACAATCCCATTGGTATCTCAAAGCTGTCCGGGGCGACTTCAGACAAGTCTTCACTGGCTATCAGGGCTAATTTCGAAGCGGGTCTCATCACTAAAGGCAACTCGACTCTACTCCACTACAAACGGGCTTCCTGGTGTACTAAGATGTACACAAAAAGATTTAATTGAGTGAAAGTGGTCAGAGCAATTAAGAAAAATGTAATTAGTGATTTGAGTGAAAACGGAAATTTTTCAAAAACATCTCTTGGTAGGTATGTAACTGAAGTGTCAAAAAATATCAAATCACAGCATGAACCGTCTTTTCATGATCTACACTCCTGGATATTGAAATAAGAACACCGTGAATTCATTGTCCCAGGAAGGGGAAACTTTATTGACACATTCCTGGGGTCAGATACATCACATGATCACACTGACAGAACCACAGGCACATAGACACAGGCAACAGAGCATGCACAATGTCGGCACTAGTACAGTGTATATCCACCTTTCGCAGCAGTGCAGGCTGCTATTCCCCCATGGAGACGATCGTAGAGATGCTGGATGTAGTCATGTGGAATGGCTTGCCATGCCATTTCCACCTGGCGCCTCAGTTGGACCAGCGTTCGTGCTGGACGTGCAGACCGCGTGAGACGACGCTTCATCCAGTCCCAAACATGCTCAATGGGGGACACATCCGGAGATCTTGCTGGCCAGGGTAGTTGACTTATACCTTCTAGAGCACGTTGGGTGACACGGGATACATGCGGACGTGCATTGTCCTGTTGGAACAGCAAGTTCCCTTGCCGGTCTAGGAATGGTAGAACGATGGGTTCGATGACGGTTTGGATGTACCGTGCACTATTCAGTGTCCCCTCGACGATCACCAGTGGTGTACGGCCAGTGTAGGAGATCGCTCCCCACACCATGATGCCGGGTGTTGGCCCTGTGTGCCTCGATCGTATGCAGTCCTGATTGTGGCGCTCACCTGCACGGCGCCAAACACGCATACGACCATCATTGGCACCAAGGCAGAAGCGGCTCTCATCGCTGAAGACGACACGTCTCCATTCGTCCCTCCATTCACGCCTGTCGCGACACCACTGGAGGCGGGCTGCACGATGTTGGGGCGTGACCAGAAGACGGCCTAACGGTGTGCGGGACCGTAGCCCAGCTTCATGGAGACGGTTGCGAATGGTCCTCGCCGATACCTCAGGAGCAACAGTGTCCCTAATTTGCTGGGAAGTGGCGGTGCGGTCCCCTACGGCACTGCGTAGGATCCTACGGTCTTGGCGTGCATCCGTGCGTCGCTGCGGTCCGGTCCCAGGTCGACGGGCTCGTGCACCTTCCGCCGACCACTGGCGACAACATCGATGTACTGTGGAGACCTCACGCCCCACGTGTTGAGCAATTCGGCGGTACGTCCACCCGGCCTCCCGCATGCCCACTATACGCCCTCGCTCAAAGTCCGTCAACTGCACATACGGTTCACGTCCACGCTGTCGCGGCATGCTACCAGTGTTAAAGACTGCGATGGAGCTCCGTATGCCACGGCAAACTGGCTGACACTGACGGTGGCGGTGCACAAATGCTGCGCAGCTAGCGCCATTCGACGGCCAACACCGCGGTTCCTGGTGCGTCCGCTGTGCCGTGCGTGTGATCATTGCTTGTACAGCCCTCTCGCAGTGTCCGGAGCAAGCATGGTGGGTCTGACACACCGGTGTCAATGTGTTCTTTTTTCCATTTCCAGGAGTGTATATATTCTTAACAGTAATAGCATACTGATGGATATTTAAATATGTTAAGCCTATATTTCATGCTCCTTGAAAAAACTTGAAAGTTAAATGATTAAAAAATAGTCCAGATGTTTTCTGAAGTGATTTGTCTAAGGAACAAAATAGACTAGAGAAACGTTTGGGAATCATTTGAATGACGCTCGAAATCATTTGCATCTTTGACAAGGCCATTGGCTGAATGAGAGATTATTTCTTATTGCAGAAGTCTTCGGCTTCCACTGCTGACGATTTTTGTTCATAATTCCGGGATTGACAGGTTTCGAACCCGGTACCGAGGACGTTTTGGTTAGTAATAAAAGACCATAGATTACCATACTGAATGAACTTGGAAAGATATATCACTGTACGACACATAGTTAAGGAGATATGACGTCATAAACACTGAGGTAGGAGAGATGGACAGAGATAAGGGAAGGGGGAGGTGGACAGAGAGAGGGAAGAGGATGAGAGGGGCAGAGGAATGAAAGGGGAAGAGATGGACAAAGACAGTGGGAGGAAGAGACAGGAAAAGATATGTGGGAGAAGGAGATTAACAGAAAGAGGGGGAGGAGGAAGGAATGGACATAGAGAGGAAGGGCAGGAGGCGGACTAATAGGAGACTGGAATAAATAAACACCCGGGAAACGCCGGGTTTCTCAGCTAGTAGTATTATATATTGCCCACAGCCACTCAGCCTATAAGTTTTAACGGAAAACGGGCACACGCTTAAGATCCATTTACTGGGAACGAGCATCTCGGAAACGGCGACACTGGTCGGCCGATCGCGAGGAGCTGTCGTGAGAGTGCATTCGTAGTGACTGATGCACGTTTGAAACTACAGGTAGGCGAAAAGGTGTTAGAGGTCTGTATGTTACCAAAGAACATAATGGTCGAAGATTTTTGGGCTCTGTAAAGCAGGGTAGACCACGACCTGTGGCTGATCTGACAGGAAAAATGCTAGTTCAGGCATAAGGGTTTAGGAACACGCCGTACAACGCACGTTGTTGAACATCTGGTTTTGCACCAGACGTCCTGTACCTCCTCCCAAGCTGATCCCACGACATCGTCAGTTACGACTGCAATGGGAATGCGATCACTGAGTTTGAACCACGGATCAGTTTAAACATGTTACATGGACGGATGACTGACGTTTCTCGTTGCACCACGACGACGGTTTTGTTCGACTACACCGTCATCCAGGAGAACGGCTGCTCGAGACGAGTACCGCGCCACGGGCGCAGGCCGGCAGTGACACTACTGTGCTATGATTCATCTCCGATGACGATGACATCTTCTACCAAGAACCAGATTCGTGCTACAGTGGTTTGAGGAGCCGCACGCCGCCAACTGTTTCTGTGTTAGGTTGCAAAAGTGCACCATCAGGCTATTAAGCACATGGTCATCACGTTTTGGCTCACCAGTGTATCTTGTTGTTGTAACACTGCGTCATCTGCTGTAGTAAATATTAGCGATTTGCAGATTTTGAGATTGTTCAATAATAAGCTGTGCTTAGCTGACCGATGATAAACTTCAAATTACTAGTATCTCATTTTCGCTCAGAAGTTCGGCTCAATAGCTCTTCTCCATCATTCCCGAAAGTAATATCTTCACCACGAAAACCATTTGATAGCATATCAGGCAAAAGAACTACGATTATCAAGAATAATTTGTAAATACCGTGTGTGTATTACACTGGGGACTCAGAAAGGACGGAGAGGCTTCGATCCGCTGTAGCCCTTAGTGGTTCACAACTCCACAACAGGCCACAGCAGTCTACCCACCACACCTCCTCCCCACACCGAACCCGGAGTTATTGTGCGGTTTGCTCCCCCAACTGATTTCCCCATTTCCCCCCACCTCCTCCCCCTCCCCCCCTCCCCGCCCCCAGGAATGTCTTATACCAGACGAGTGTTAACCCCAAATGTTTGTGTGATAGAGTAGTTATGGTGTACGTGCACATGGAGACAGTGTTTGCACTGCAATCGCCAACATAATGTAGCTGAGGCGGAATAAGGGGAACCAGCCCGCATTCGCCGAGGAAAATGGAAAACCGCCTAAAAACCATCCAGAGGCTGGCCAGCGCACCGGACGTCGACACTAATCCGTCTGGTGGATTCGTGCCAGGTACTGGCACGCGTTCCCTTTCGGGAAGCAGCGCGTTAAACCGCGCGGGTAGCTGGGCGGGATTTATATGGTTCAAATGGCTCTGAGCACTATGGGACTCAACTGCTGTGGTCATCAGTCCCCTAGAACTTAGAACAACTTAAACCTAACTAACCTAAGGACATCACACACATCCATGCCCGAGGCAGGATTCGAACCTGCGACCGTAGCAGTCGCACGGTTCCGGACTGCGCGCCTAGAACCGCGAGACCACCGCGGCCGGCTCGGGATTTATAAATTGACTGAACTGGTCCACAGTCGATCCCAAATTTTTGCTTCCACCTTATGGAAGCATGGTATCCTTACCCGCGAGGAGGCGAACGGATCATGCCATCGACAGTTACAGATGTCTGCGGGCTGGCTCGGAGAGTGTCTGTTGGCGAGCTGTACTTTGTACCTAGACTGAAGTACTTATCACCCTTGTATTAAGTCGTACCAGCCCCCTTGAGGTGCGAGGCCTCTACTGGGGCACGGTGCGCTGTGTATCCACTGCCACACTGAACTATAGGTGGGGTCGGCCTTTGGAGCCGCGCTGTGCACTGGCGTTCACAGTCCCATGTAGAAGGTGTTTGGTGGATTCAGTTTGGGTAAATGGAGGCGTCTGCTAATTCCTATCTCCATCTTTCCCGAGCACTCGCAGTGGCTGGATAACTGGCTCATGCAACCAATTTGTGGAGGCTACAGCGCTGCATTTTAGAAATGGTGATCGTCGACCAGTTTATATGTAAATGATTTCTTTCATTTGCCGTGAGACAACTGGCTAAAAGAGGAGCTCTCCCTTAACGTCGTCATTGTTACGTTTTTTAACTGTAATAACCTGTGCAAAGTGCAGATATGGATGTGTATTGTAGTGGTTGTGCAACGTTACTAGTTCTGAAAAATATTATTATCCCTTTCAGAATCATAAAATGGCTGTGCCAAGCCACGTACAACTTTGTTTTTAACATAAAGCATATTCTGGCTCATTTAATACACAACTGTGCCTACTCGTAATCTATTTGAGAAAAGAGCGGCTAACAGGTATTGTAGTTACTTATAATTTTAGATCCAAGCCGTTAATTTTATTTTCTGTACTTGTTGGCTTTGTTTACCGTTTCATTTGCCTTGTAGACAATTTTTTTAAGCTCGTGAACTTCTGCCCAGTCTGTGTCTGCCGAATCTACTGTATGCACTTTATGATATTTAAGTGATGTTAACTATCTCTCGGACGGTTTTTCCTTTAAAGGAGGTTTATTAACTCAGTGGTTTATCGAAATATGTCAAATACGGTAGTTATTTTATTTTATGTGTGTTTTAGAAATTTTTGTCCATACGTTATAAACTATTGTGCAATGCTGATCTTAGGCGGCAGATTTTGGCGTCCAGTAAGGTCCTATAGCTGGTTGCTTCCGCAGATGGAGTCGTTTGTTGTTGGAGTCCTGTAACAATTTAAATTCATGAGTTTCGAATATTAATTAATTTTGTAAATTTTTCGATCTGTTGAAGCACCTTACACTACGCAGTCTGAGCATTTACATTTCCATGGTCCTTTTCTGATTAATTTCGTGTTTCTAATTATGTGTTTGCTCTTTGCATTAAGTTATTCTGTTGTGCTTGTGATTGACTGAAGTAAGCAAGTAATTTGTGTAATACAAGGCAGTCAAACAATAACATAAGGTGATTCTAATCTCCAGTAAGAAAAATATGTTGTAATAGGCTAAAGAAAGAAGATAAAGTAGAACAGATTATGAGAAAACAACCGGTAGTAGCCAACACGTCGCTGATACCATACTTTCAGAACAATAAGTATATTACATTGACGAAGAAACACATTAACAAAAGCTAAAAAGTTTGGGCCAAAGCAAACGGCACTCTCTTTTCCCGTAGGGGGCATCGTGCGACAGTGGGAATGACGCCCAAATCGTGTCTCCCACACGATGTCGTAACGAGGGCAACAGCGCGCGCCATAACGGTCCGGCGGGTCGCAAATTAAGCCGGCTGACGCACTCAGGCGGAAGGGAAGGTCACCGCCAGGCCCGGCAGTTCCCACGAGATGCGCATGCGCGCCCATCAATGCGAATGTCACTAATTGCTGTCACGCTTCATTAGTGTAATTGCCGACTTCTCTGACGCTCGCTGGGAAACTAATTGCGGAGATTGCTCTTTGATTTCTCCCGCCTTGATTCATTGCGGAAAACGCTCCTGCGAACACTCGCAAGTAAGTCGGAAGAGCCAGTGCTTCGTTTAGGATAAGAGATTACTCGTGCGAATGTCGGCTGATCCGTAATCTGCTTGTAAATTGCGCGAAGAGCTCGATCGGATAGTCCACAGTAGCTTCTACCGTCTGTCGCAACAGACGTATTTCTAGTTCTGCGAATGTTTCACCACAAGCTCTGTCAGATAGAGCGTCGCATGTCTGCTAATCTGAATTAGCTCGCAGTGAGCAAATATTTTCACTGCCTTCAAGGTTGTGCAATTATTTCTAGCAAATTTCGATTACTTAATTGCGCTCTTAATATCTGAATAAGCATTAATTTATCAACGTCTCGCAGGAACAGGAGCTTTACATTGTTAGCATACGCCGCAACAAATTATATAACACAATTTGTTCAACCGCCTGAATGAATCACAAAAATTGATTTTATCCAGGACGAATAACAGAAGTATTAATTGCTGGAAAATGGAAGTTATTAAGTCAACGTCGTAAGCGTGTAGTTACATTATGATGATGCGAACAAATACTGTCGCACAGACAAAAGTGTTAACGCGGTCATTATTCAACGAGACTCCAGCTGAAACAGCTGTGTCTAGGTTTATAAGCGCTGAGTTTAAGCAATGAACTTTAAGCAATTATTTCTAGGCACTGATATTATTTATAGGAACAAACTGCCGCACCTCTAGACAACAACAAATAAATATACAAACTGTTGTTCTTCGAAGAACAAGGTGTAACGGCAACAATTGCAAGAAGAGGACGATCAATAACACAAGACAATAGCAGAGCATTACCACGTTCCCGTCCTTTGCTGTACACTATTGACTCATTTTTTACAAACGCTTGCCATAATAACAAATCAAAGTACGCTCAGTGACCGAAAAAGCAATAACGTAAGGAAATGTTTCAATTAATTCTTTACCACATACAATAAAAAATAAGTGGAAAAAAGTAATTACCTGAGGTATTTCTTTTAACTTGAGACAACTAAATATCTTGAAAACGATGTGTCGCACGGAAAAGATGTTGCAGGTGAGAAGTTAAGTGGACGTCTCATGTTGCTATAGATGGCCTCTTCCTTACCACCTTTCCTGCGTGAGCGGAGTCAAGTTCGTATTTTCGAATGGGAACACCTCATTTTTACTGCGTATTCGGATTCTACACCAAAAAATACGCATGTTTACTCAAACCAATGTTTTCCATTCATGCTATATGGTGCCGTAATCGACAAGTGACAGGTGTGTGTGTGTTTTCAATTGATGAGTAAAGCAAAAAAAAAATAAAAAATAAAAAAAATAAAATGTTCAAATATGTGTGAAATCTTATGGGACTTAACTGCTAAGGTCATCAGTCCCTGAGCCTACACACCACTTAACCTGAATTATCCTAAGGACGAACACACACACGCACACACACACCCATGCCCGAGGGAGGACTCGAACCTCCGCCGGGATCAGCCGCACAGTCCATGACTGCAGTGCCCCTGACCGCTCGGCTAATCCCGCGCGGCTAACACATCTGAGTCCACATTTTCGCTTATGATGTAAATGCAAACCTTTGTGAAAGAGAATTTATTGTGAATTACAGTTACAGAGAGAGACAAGGGGACTCATCGAAACTAAGCCCCCCAGTGGTGAGAGACAATAGGACTCATCGAAGTGAAGCATCACAATGGTGAGAGTCAAAGGGACTCACCGATATCAAGCATCTCGGTGAGAAGAGAAAACTATTACACCCATATCGTTATTTCAAAACTCGCTAAAGGTAGTTTCCAATCAGACATCGGAACAGCTAGCCATACTGTATTGTACAATCGAATTTGCAACACTAAAGTAAATTTCGAACGTTAACATCAACCGTTAGAACACGAAGGTTTACATTTACATCGTAAATGAAATGTAGAAATAAATGAGTCCGTTCTTAATTTCAAAAGCAGGCACACTTGATACTGGTCGATTACAGCGCCATCTACTACGATTTGGAAACATTGGTTTCAGTAAACCGTACATATTTTTCGGCGTAGGATCCGAAAATGCAGAAAAACTGAGGGGCTCCCATTTCAAAATACGAGGTTCACACAGTCCGCGCAGGATGGATGATTGGACAGTGGTCAGTTGTAGCAAAGACAGATTTCCGCTTTACTAATATTAAATTGTCATCTAGAACATCTTCGTACGTACGTCGTTTTCGAGATATTTAATTATGTCAAGTTGAAATTAAGACCCTTTATTTAATCTGTGGCAGAAGCACGTTTCCAGGCTATTGGCCTGATGAAGGAAGAGTACAGCCTTTCTTCTTCACGGCATTTGGAGGAGGAGGATGGACCTGCGGCAGTCCTCGATGGGCTGGAACGAGGAAAAACCCCACTACCTGGGATTGAACATGCTATCTCCAGAGCTACAGTCGAGTGCACTGCCAACCGGATAACCACGTTCAGTTACACAAGCAAATAAATAAACACACATGCACACACAGCGTCTCATCTGCCTCATCTCCTACCCAACATTCTTCCCCACCTTGACATCCACTGCTACGGTCTACAGAGATAATAATCCCTCTGTTAGCTCTGCAGCAAGATCGAATGCACTCGGTTTAAGAAAGTTTCTGTGCCGTGATATGCCTGTGACACACAGATAACTGGAAACTTATATTGTTTGGACTTCCAGAATGCTGGGTTAATAGGGGTTAATAGCAGCACATCAACTTGTGTTAACCTGTTTGCTGCAGGTAACAGCCAAAGTTGTTAAATTCAGCTCTTTTTTATTTATTGTATGACCGGTTATGGATATCAGAACCCATTCTCAGATCATCCAAATAGAAAAAAACTGGTGTATTAGGTGACAACACGCAAACCATGTTAATGTTGTACATATTTGTGTCTGAGTGTAGTTTTTTTAGTGACCATTGGCAGAACAAAACAGCTTTGTTCTGCCAATGGCCACTGAAAACTTGACTTAAACGCAGGTATGTACAAAATTAAAATGCCCTATCAGGGGATACACCATTTTTCTGTTTGGATGATTTTGAGAATAGGTTCTGATATCCAAAACCGGTCGTCAGTTAAATGAAAAGAACTGAATTTCGCAACTTTAGCTGTTTTCTACATCACACTTATATTGTATTCATCTAGTACCAACGGAAGAGCCAATGGGAACAAGAATAGAACAGGAAACTTAAAAGTTGGTGATAATCACAATTCTATATCAATAAGTAGTAAGACAAACTAAATGTCGCTCCAAGAAACACTATGTCTCCTTGCACATGTGTACTTAGTTATCTTTCACGTGATAGGCCAGTGATGATACGTAATACGAACACGTAAACCACGTTTGGTTGAAAACAAAATAAACACTGCGTAACAAAAACCAGAAAATATTGATCTTACCTGTATGATACACATACCTGCATTTTATATCTCTGACACAATAAAAATGTTATCAGTATATATTATAAATTTTTATTTCCTCTCCCTATACTTTTAAATAATTTTCTAAATTTTTCCTTGGTAAGCCGGCCGGGGTGGCCGAGCCGTGCTAGGCGCTACAGTCTGGAACAGTGCGACCGCTACGGTCGCAGGTTCGAATCCTGCCTTGGGCATGGATGTGTGTGATGTCCTTAAGTTAGTTAGGTTTAAGTAGTTCTAAGTTCTAGGGGACTGATGACCTCAGAAGTTAAGTCCCATACTGCTCAGAGCCATTTGTCCTTGGTAATCATTACTGCTTGCTCTTTGTACAGACTTCATGGGGCACTGTTTATATATATTTTAGCTAAGTAGGTATCATCATCTTTAAGCCACACCGCAAGCCTACATGTCCTCGGAAAAAATAACAGCTGTAGTTTCTCAATGCGTTCAGCAGCCCCGCAGTATCAATATAGCTTGTTTGTTGACTAACGTTAAAATGTTAGATCGGTCATTCGTCCCAGACTTCTTCCATGTAACTAAGGAAAAGACTCCAACCACTCCTCAGTAACCACATGTTTGGCTACTCTCTCCACAGATACCACGCCGATGTGGTTGCACCTACGGTGCCACTAGGCACATTGTTGAGGCATTCATGCCAGTCCACCGTAGAAGGATTCATAGTTTCTTTGTCGGGGCTGGGGGTGGGGAGGGAAACGGGGGGTAAATATAAGTAACCACATTGTCATCTGATTTTTAACAGAAAATCCCGACATTTCACTGTGCCACTCTGATTGAACGACCAGAATTCCGGTAAGAGATTCATGGCAATCTTCGTAATATTGCACGGTGGCAGAATGTATAGAGCAGCAGCGAGAATATTCGCAATCAGATATAATGTGCACAATATGGGGAACTGATCCTACAGAACACAAAATAAGTTATGTAAATTTATGCTTAAGACTATGAGAAATGGGAACACAGACTAATAGTTCCGCAACCTAAAAATGGCTAAGTACTTAAAACTGAATTGTTACCATATTTTGAAAATATTTGTATAAAACATAATATCCATGTATATCGAAAAAGATAAAAAGGACATGTGCTGAAATGTTCCTGGATTCGCCTAAAAAATAAAACTAGAGTTTTGAAATTACTCAGTTATTCCATATATTCTCCCCTGTGACTGATACACTTGGTACATCGTTGTTGTAGCTTTTCTAGTCCGTCAAAATAAAAGTGGTATGGTCGGTTACGGTAGTAGCTCTTGGCAACCTCTTTGACATCTTCTGTGTACCAAAAAAGGTTACCCTTCAGCTGTTTCATCAAGTTAGAAAAGAGATGATAGTCCGAGCAGGCTAGGTCTGGCGAATAGGGAAGATGGCAACCACAATGTTGGACATGTGCGCAGGTGCGTTGCAACAACAACAAATAAATCCCTTTGGACTGCTGCCATCGGTGTTTATTCTTAATTGCTTCCTTCAACTGCTCCAGTGGATTAGTGCAATATTTTCTGGCTGTATGAAATCCCTTAGGAAAATAGTTCACAAACAGAATGCCATCTTTCTCCCAGAAAACCGTCGCGGTCACTTCTTTGGTGGAGTTCTGGGTGCGCAACTTCTTCGGCCGTTGGGACCCGTTGTGGCGCAAGTCTTTTGACTGTTCCTTGGCTTCAGTGTCATAAACGTGAAGCAAGTCAATAACTTCACCAAAGAGTTCTCTACAAGCTTTTACTTGTCTAAGATTGTGTCGATAATGAAACCAACTCGCTCCAAGGAGATGTCCAAGAATCTCGCCTATCTTTCTGGCGGATATTCCTTATAATGAAGAATCAGCTTATGGAAAGCATCAGGTGTTACAGTGTCTGGTACGGTGTGAAGACAACTACTGCCGGTCTCGTTTTCAACAGTGAAATGGGCAATCTAGAAATGAGATGTCCCAAATTTTCTCAGTACTGCAAGAAGCACACTTCTCTCCCAGTATTTGTATATACATCTCAGTGTGAATGTCCTTCACGAACTCCCTGACTGCTCATAGCTCTAGTGACGAGAAACTTTCTTGTGACTCTGCTCTCACGGTTACTAAATGCAATGGAGAAAAATTACGAATAGTGAACACTTGATATTTACAACAGTTACATATTTGTTTTCTTATTTCAACTATAACGCAACAAAGCCAGGAACTTTTCAGCACCCCCTAGGAAATTACTTTTTTAGCACCATAGTTCCTCGTCAGTTCTTGGATTTTTATCTATCACTTGTCACTTCTTTCATCTCTGGCAATGTCTGTTGACGTGTAAAGGGACGAGTTGGACCGTAGTTCAGAATCCACACTAAATTGTAGGTCCCCTGTAAATGGCTGCTGAAACGTCAGTGGAAGGGATCGGCATACCACCGCCAGCAGCAGCAAGCCTAATACAGCACGGTGGTGTTCAAGACAATCTTCGGATTGATGACTGCTTTAATTTAATCTAAGCTCTGTGGACCAAACTAACAACAAGAGAAATATTACATGGAGATGTTGCTGCACACCTTTAATGACTGTTAAGAACTGTGTTACGCAACGGTACTTTTTTTATTATGGATGATAGATTTCCGTCATGGATCAGCCCATCATCTGGTCCAAAAACCATATCACCTACGCATTTGTGTGATTGGAATAACAATTACCGAATGTATATTGCTCCACCATTGATATTAGCTGCTTATACGTAACTTAACGTCCATTTAACGTCATAGAGGTTTTTGTCAAAATAAAAGTCTGTGAGGTTAAATAGACATAATGTTACAAATACACAGCTAATATTGATATTCGAATAATGTTATCTGATAATTGGTATTCCAACCACGCAAATGCATAGCTGAGATGGTTTCTGGACTCGATTATGGTGTTGTCTTAGACCGAAATCGATTGTCTCTAATAAAATATACCGTTACAGCTTGGTATTGCATTACACAGTTCTCAACAACAAGACATTTTTGCTATGTTTTGAATTCTCAACCAAAATCTCAAACTAGTATTTGAATTCTTGTAACTGAGTAGTGCAGTTACTAGTGCAAGTAGATATCTAAACATCTGATGAAATTAAACTTCGGTATGTATTAACATACTTGTTACAAACGTAAGGAATACGTAGATGAATATAGTTATTTTACATGATTCATACTATGATTGTGAACACAGAAGAAACGAGATAAAAAATGGAACTGAAGCAGTGGAAATGAACATATGGACAGTTACAGAAACATCTATAACGAGCGAACACTATAACACATTAAAGAAGGTTATTAATTGATCGAAAATAGTCATATTCATAAAAAATAGTTAAAAGAAAAAATGGGAAATATAGACACTCGTTAAGAACATTAATTCTACGAAGTGTGACCAGTGGAGCGAACTGCACAGTTACAGCTGAATGATGAAGATGGCAAGACAGAGACAGAGAGAGAGAGAGAGAGAGAGAGAGAGAGAGAGATGTAGG
The DNA here is from genome assembly GCF_021461395.2 of Schistocerca americana. Lineage (NCBI taxonomy): Eukaryota > Metazoa > Arthropoda > Insecta > Orthoptera > Acrididae > Schistocerca > Schistocerca americana. The sequence continues at coordinate 498,266,984 of NC_060121.1, forward strand.
GATCTCCGACCCTACTACGACTGTGGATGCTCCTGTGTAGCTACAACCAGTATGGCGGTTCATAATTTTTCATACCACAGTATTGTACTTTAAAACTATTGATGGTCAGCATATGAGCAATGAATTGCTGTATTATGTCTGTTTTGAAATTCGAATATATGTAAAACAGTTTAACGACAGGAAATTCACAATAATATGTGTTTCATTAGTGTAGTTCACACATTCAGTTTCTTTTATTGAAATACAATTGGTTTCCTTTGATTGATAATCCATCATAGTGAACGCAACGAACTGCACCCTCACCATTTAACCAACTGCATGTATTCTTTGTACCACAACATTAAATGAATGACCTTTCAGCTAAAACTTTCTTATTAATTTAAGTATAACACACCAGGCACACAGTTTATTACCAGTTTCATTCAAAAGTTTCCCTTCGAACTCCAAAAGAGTAGAATCACTCATACGCTACTACTGTCATTCAACCTTTTGAGAACACTCTACACCACAATGCGAACTGATAATTAATCATCAGTACCTTTACAGTACCTTTCAGTGATTCTCACACTTCGTGCCATCAACCAGCCCAACAAGCGCCGTTACTCGTTTCTGAGACCCACTGTCCTTCAACTGACTCAGTCCCTTGTTCCGTTGGTTTTTGCATAGATTAATTCCTTTGGGTGCAGTACTAAAGCAATAGTAAAATACGTATACATTATTTTATATACAAATATACATACTGCATATAATATAGATGGCATAAATATGAGAAAAGGAAAAGTAACCGAAGAAAGAGAGAGAAGAATGGCTATCAGAATAAGGTAATGTCTTGAGTGCATCATGACTGATAACAATGATACCATACGAAGTCCTTTTTCAAGCAACTATTAAAGTACGCTACATAAAAATACACGCATGTGTTAGTTAGAGCGTGATAATGTATTTGAAATGACGTTATATGTAATAAGAATTACTGCGATCAAACAAACGTAACCATTGTATGGTTAAACGACTTTTGATTTAATACTTACCCTCATACAGCACAAGTGGTGTACCATTCACCTGAAGCTCCTACCAGCTTCATATTTTAGGAATGACTCAACGGTTGCCGTCAAAGGAAAGTGTTGAAATTAAGATGCAATTTTCTTTGGTTACTTTTTCTTTTCTTTTAACTATGCCGTCTATGTTCTAACGCTTGTGTAAACTTATATACAAAATATTGTGAGGTACCCAACTTAAGAGGACCACTGATTTTCTAATCAGATTGCATGACGAGAAGCCATATATGAGACGTACTAACATTAAGGCATTTGTGGTCGGTTGGTATCTGAGTTACGCACGGCTCTTTCAGAAAGTGTGGACTGACTTCGTCATAGTGTCTGCTTTCCTGCCCATTTGCTAAGGCAGCTGAAGTTACAATTTCAGACTATGTTTCTCTGATCAAACAGATAAGGTACTGACAAGTTAACCGAAATTTAAACAAACACAAATTTCAATTCAACGAAAATATAAATGGCAGTAAAAGTTTATTATCAGCCTATGATAAATTAATGTAGACAACACTAGAAATCTATGTTGAATAAAGTGATAATTTACCATTCCGGTCACATGATAAAATATCTACAAATGATGGTCATATAGTAATTCAGTTTTGAGGTATAAGTTGATAAACATAAAACTGCAGTTAAGTTTGCGTAAATCTTGTAACGCCGGAAATGCATATCCTCCTATTTTCGTCTATTGTACTATTATTTTTTTCCTTGTTTTGTTACCTCAAGATATGACATTTCTGTCTCTTTATATATTGTAATTGTTTTACTGTTTGTAGATATATATTTATGCATTTATGTCGATGTATAATTGGTTTGTTTCGTAAATATCATTTGTATTTTTACGCTGGGTCTTGCCTAGGGAAAACTGCTATCGAACGATTACATCGATAGGTCGTGTGAAGAATCAAAGTGTGTAGGATCTTTGGGAGGGTTAACTCTGCCGCGTGGGGCGCGGGCAGTGGGAGTCTGGCGGGAGTAGCGAGTGGAGCAGGTGTTGTGTGACGCTCCCGCGAGTTGCCGCGCTTTCGGGGTTTGGCAGCATGTAATTGCGCTCGACTCGCGATGATAGTTTCTGACATGGTGTCGCGGACGGGAAGCATTAGCTGGCGCACATCAAGAGCCCGTTTCGCCTGGTGACCGTGTCGAGAAGAAGGCGCGCCAACATCCAGCTTCTGCAACAGCGACGGCCGACAATGAGTGACTGTCGCCACCTCCTCGATCGACGGCTTCAAACCTTCAATCAACCAACAAGGAAGACTAAAAGCACGTAAAGTTTCAGAACTGTATGGCAGACCTCAGCTTTTCAAATTGTTCCATTTGCCTCGCAAAATTACATCAACTTAGCATGAACCTTTGTTGCTCATTGTCCCAATTGCATTGCCAAGCAGGGTCCCTTCCTTTTCCGAAATGAACCTGAGTGTCGTTGAAATTCAAACGCCAGCATTAAAATAATATAATTAGATTTCACTGCTTTAATTTCAAAGTTCAATTCAAGCATTAGCTGGCTACAATATTTAGGTTACACGAGCACAAATTTAGAGTGCGAGTTTTGTTAGCATATTTTAGCTTACCTGTGACTGCAGCTCAGCTTGGTACGTACTAAATTTTACGATTGTTAATAGTTCAGAATCATTTAATTCAAGTTCAAAGTTAAATCTCTTGTTTCCAAATTGCGTAGAGTCAAGTTGCTTTTGAAATGATTGTTGAGGTAGTCCAAGACTAACCGTATTTTACTGGATTTCGATGTGCTTCAGAAAGAAAGCTCACTATTAACTTCAGTCACTAAATTAACTTTCGATTTTCCGGTTTTATTAATTCTTTTGCTAAATTAAGTCAGAGTGTAGCGAAATTTATTACTTCTGACAAACTTTCAGATTTCACACTACACGTGTCAACCTTCAGTTGCCACGCTTCTAGTGTTAATTATATGTGTAATAACCTTTCTTTTTCAGTTACTATAGTAATTGTCCTTAGGACTGGCGACCGTGATTTCCCCCAAATCTCAAATATCTAATTACCGCTAGTTAATTGTTAACGTAACGGCCGCACATTTACTTTCTTTATTAACTTTACCCCTTTTCAAAATTAATTTCCACCAGTTTCATTTGCATTTTTCCTTTCATTTAGATGTAACCCTTTCCTCCCTCTTTACCGATAGATTAACTTCGGTGACGATTGCTTTTCCCAAATTTCCATTAGGTACACGCGGTTTAATTTTTCACTGTCATTAAGGTCGATAAGTGAGGGGGAGGTTACAATCTGCGTAATCGGAATGACAGTAGACGCCGCAGAAATCAATAAATCATAACTGGTTCACGAAATAACAAAATTCCTTGCTTTTAACTGGGCGCAAATAATCCCAGAACAGCAAGAAAATCACGTGAAATTTCCTTGAAGCCCATCTTTTGATGACAGCACACAGAGTAAGTTCGTACTAAGTCTCTGAGTCAAAGTCTCACTTGCCTCAGAATTTTACCAAGTATGAGATAGACGGTCAAAAACTGCACTAACTGTAATGAAACGTCAAGTCTTTCCTCTCTACCATATCAACAGTAAGTCTTCCGTGTATCTCGGGCCGACATTATCTCCCGACTCCACATATGCCACAAATCTCACCTTGCCTCCAAAACCGCTTAATGAATCGTAATTTCAGGTAGTCTCACTGATCGCGCCACTGAGAAACATTCGCTCCCCGAACAAATAGCATGATATACTAAAATGTCTTAAGTGGACCAGTATTTGAATAACAATAAATTGCAGATTAGGTACGGCTTAAATTAAATAACGCTTTGTCCCACTTAAATAAAGACCAAACACGCTTTTGTACATATAAAAGCGTAGACATAATTAATTAAACACGATGTAGTGCATACATGGTTAAAACAAACAATAAGGAATACGTGTGAAAACATGTGAAACGTAAGTTTGGCCTGCTCAACTGATACTTTTTATGGTCAATTTGTTGATGATATTAATTCTTACGAACCACTTATCGTTTTTAAATTGCAAAGGATTTTAATACCGGCCAACATAACCTTTAATTATGATTCAGAAACAGATAATAATTGAAATAAACGTATCATGGTCACATATGGCTAGACCTGAGAATTGCCACACTGCTTTCATTTGCTGAGGATACTGTCACCGTCATATTAAAACAATAAAAATACATAAAACACAATGATTCAGTAAGTAAAATATGCTTCACTGTTTGAGGGATGTTAGCTATCATCCTGAGCTATCATCCAATACTTTGTAAGAATCGCAACAATTGTATACATATTTGTTGACTTGTTCAAAAAACCTCTACAGTTTTAATGATATTCACCTTAAAGTCTTAATAAATGCTTCTCGCTGCCACCAGCGTGCTGAAATGTTTGGATTTGTCGTACTGCGAAACATGGAATTATTACAGAATTGTTCAGTATTTCAATATGACTAAGTTTCATACCGCTGCAAAGGCCATCATTTTACCGGACATACGCAATAGACCAGGATGGAGGTCCGCCACTCGCTACCTACTATTAGGGAAAACCCTTCATTTGTGCGAGGCTGGCTCCTTTGTCGGACCGCCTAGAAAATCCCCTCGCTAAAGGCTCACGCATCTGGTCCCTTCAGCCGGACTAAACTCTCATTATACATTTTAAAACTTCTCTCTGGCTGATTTCTCGAGAATATACATTGTGTTACAGAGTTGCATACGTTTTTACTATTGCATTAGCAATGTGATTAAAGAAATTAATATGGCGGCCGGAGTGGCCGAGCGGTTCTAGGCGCTACAGTCTGAAACCGCGCGACCGCTGCGGTCGCAGGTTCGAATCCTGCCTCGGGCATGGATGTGTGTGATGTCCGTAGGTTAGTTAGATTTAAGTAGTTCTAAGTTCTAGGGGACTGATGACCTCAGAAGTTAAGTCCCGTAGTGGTCAGAGCCATTTGAACCATTTGAAAGAAATTAATATACGTAAAAATCAAAGGAGGAAGAGATTGAAACAGTTGAAAGACACTGGATCTGAGAAGCGAGTAAAGGTCGTTGTTGGACTGATTGGCGACAAAAAGTATGAGATGCACTAAAAGATACGGTAAGGATATTAATAATTAATTTTTCGTTCGGTATGTGGAATAAAGTTTGTACAAACAGTTGAAAGGCGGTAGTAGTGAGTGAGTGATTCTAGACTGTTGGAACTCGAAGGGATATCTTTAATGCGTCTGGTAATAATATGTGTGCTTTACTTAAACTATAACGAAGTTTTGCTTGAAACGTCGTTTACAGTGTAGCGTTCTCTTAAAATCTGTTGAGAGGCCAGACAAATGTGTGGTTCCTGAAGAAGGGCAGCAGCCTTTTCAGTAGTTGCAGGGCCAACAGTCTGGATGATTGACTGATCCGGCCTTGTAACACTAACCAAAACGGCCTTGCTGTGCTGGTACTGATGACGGCTGAAAGCAAGGGGAAACTACAGCCGTAATTTTTCCCGAGGGCCTACAGCTATCAGTTTAATAAACCACGGCTGCAAAATACTAACACGAATTCTTTACGGGTGAATAGAAAAGCTGGTAGAAGCCGACCTCGGGGAAGATCAGTTTGGATTTCGTAGAAATGTTGGAACACGGGAGGCAATACTGACCCTCCGACTTATTTAGAAAAAAGATAAATGGAGGGCAAACCTACGTTTCTAGCATTTGTAGACTTAGAGAAAGCTTTTGACAATGTTGACTGGAATACTCTCTTTCAAATTCCGAAGGCAGCAGGGGTAAAACACAGGGAGTTAAAGGCTATTTACAATTTGTACAGAAACAAGATGGCAGTTATAAGAGTCGAGGGGCATGAAAGGGAAGCAGTGGTTGGGAAGGGAGTGAAACAGGGTTGTAGTCTATCCCCGACGTTATTCAATCTGTATATTGAGCAAGCAGTAAAGGAAACTAAAGAAAAATTCGGAGTAGGTATTAAAATCCATGGAGAAGAAATAAAAACTTTGAGGTTCGCCGATGACATTGTAATTCTGTCAGAGACAGCAAAGGACCTGGAAGAGCAGCTGGATGGAATGGACAGTGTCTTGAAAGGAGGATCAATAAAAGCAAAACGAGGATAATGGAATGTAGTGGAATTAAGTCGGGTAATGCTGAGGGCATTAGATTAGGAAATGAGGCTCTTAAAGTTTTGCAATTTGGGGAGCAAAATAAAAAAAAAGGTTCAAATGGATCTGAGCACTATGGGACTTAACTGCTGAGGTCATCAGTCCCCTAGAACTTAGAACTACTTAAACCTAACTAACCTAAGGACATCACACACATCCATGCCCGAGGCAGAATTCGAACCTGCGATCGTAGCAGTCGCGCGGTTCCGGACTGAAGCGCCTAGAACCACTCGGCCACACCGGTCGGCTGAAATCAATCCCTCCGAAATTTACTTAGTCTCGTGAGCATCAAGGTCTATGGCCATGTGCAATAAACTCATAAAATTCCCTATGCAAATAAACAATGACACAAATTTTCCTTAGCTCTTGAGTCGCAACGGATGTAATCTTGGTATTCTGTTTTCTCCGAAGTAGGCGTAGAAAATGTTTAATCTTGGAACAACGAAGTGCAATGCCGGCTGTAAGATAACTTCATACAAATGTTAGGTTTGTTGATAAATCGATAGATTTGTTGATAAATGAATAATCTTCCAAATGTTCAGTGAAAATACTGGATACTATCTCAGCGCTGTGCAGTGCTGCCCACAGTGAAGCTGGCACATTAATGTTTTTCTGACTCAGATTGAAAATTTTTTCTTTAAAAATATATTCATTATGTTCAAATAAACACGACGTGGAAGAGGATTAGATACTGATAAGGCGAAATCCTAAAACCAAATGCTTCAGTTTGAAAACTGTGTTCCAAATAAAGTTTCTCCTTCACAAAATCTGATATGAAACATTTTACATTAACTTCGAAATCAGTGAACTTCTTAACTGTTCTGAAATTCTCACTTACTGTCGTAAATTCAAAACACTTGGATTGTTACATGACAAAAAGCCTGACAAGTTTGACAAAATCTATTCCAAAATTTAACTTCACCGTATCAGGTTCACAAAATAAACAAAATATTATAAATCGGGTATACCTAATCAGCCTATGCATTAAATCTGATGGAAGATACTTGGTCCCTACATTCAAAGGTCGGTACAGTTAGAATTAGTAAAATCCACATTGCGTTGCTGCATACTTAACACAAAATATACAAAATTTCATTACCTTACAAATACGTCCCAGTTACTTTACCTTGAAGTTACAGTATCATTCATCATTTCATTTTATAAAAACTGTATTATGCTGTGTCCATAGACCAACAACTAAACTCTCACAGTTTGTCATTAGCTTTAAGTCTTACGTCCTACGTATAACAGACTGCAACGGCAACTGCTAATGCGCTCCGCGTGCTCTTACTTACAATCGATTCTGCCACTGAGGCAACATCTTTGGTCAGTGGTGTCAAAATACAATCTCTTCTACACATGACAATTGTTTCAGGCCATTTTTCATGAATTTTATTACAAAATCGGGCTTCACGTACAAGTGGACCCCTCACTATACAATGTTGTGAAAGGAAGAGTATATGAAGTTGGGTAAATTGTGAGGGGCACAGTTCTTTGCGTTCACTCTGATTGATACCAATCAAGGAACACCAACGTTTTTCAATCAAATGTTCAAATGTGTGTCAGTTCCTAAGGGACAAACTGCTTGGGTCATCGGTCCCTAGACTTACAGACTATTTAAACTAACTTATGCTAAGAACAACACACACACTCATGCCCGAGGGAAGACTCGAACCTCCGGCGGGAGGGACCGCGCAGTCCGTGACGTGACGTCTCAAACCGCGCTGCCACTCCGCGCGGCGCGTTTTTCATCAAAGAGGCTTAATGTGCGAATTATACTAACGTAACACAAGGTTTTGTTAATTTCCTCCAAAAAGTGTTTCACTTATATTTGAATTTCAAAGCTGACACATTACAGCGATTCATAACCCATTTGCTGGCCATCATTACCCCTAACAAAACATAACTGTTGTACTAAAAATGAAGAATAGTCATACGGGTTGTAGTGTGACAGAAGCAGATATGATAGGGCCAGAGATTGATGCATCATCCGCCAGTTACATAAGTCATCAGGTAGGGCAGGCGGGCCGAGGTGCATCGTTTCAAATCGTAATTTGAGCAAAAAAACGAAATTTCTCACTGAAACTTGGGAAATTTTTCACAAATTGTTAAATATGATGTTATTGTGTTTGAGTCTTACACCTAAAAACATGAAAAGGTGAAATCAAACTGCAATTGCGTTCTTTAAAATAAAGAAACTGTGTTGCACGTAATATGCTTCGATCCAATAATTTGTCAAGTATACAAATAAAAAACGATTAATAAGGTAAATGCATAACTAACAATAATATTTGCTAATCATACAGAAGAACATTATCTTTCAATACAAATAACATTTTGACACAGTGATCGCCAAACTGCGACGCGCGAGCTGCAGACGCCTCGAACCCAGTATTAGTGCGCACGTGGCTCTCAGTCGAGTCCAAAAATGTAATCTAACGTTGACAACCTCGTAACAGGGTATTTCTCTTGCTCAGTAACAAACAAACTATTTAGAGGGACAGAAATACCTTACAGTGTACATAATCTTAACTGACATTGGTGAAATCGGCCGCCAGGTAAAGAAAGGTAACTGCTTACCTCGGGGTTAGAGAGATAAGTATCCGGCCACAGCGTCGCTAGTACTGACAACTGATGGACGTGGTACGTGCGCGTCTATTACCAATCAGCTATTACGGAATTAATTTTGACACGGAAATGGCACGGGTTCGTGAATGCGCATTATAGAGACAGTCATCTGCAAATGCGATACTTACTTGTAGCAAGGAACATGAAATTAACTTAAATTTGTATAATACAATGCAGTGAGTTGAAGAAAACTGGCGTTCATTTGTGATCGTGGTTCATATTGCATAATGAATTTGAATATAAACGGAATTATTGTTTTCACCATTTTATCATCCGGTCACACAGACAACACAAGGAAATTTCGTCTTGCAATTTAAGTATCACAACTTCGGATATGCTAAAAGGTGGCAGCAGTGCGATACAGAAAACAGTCGTCACAAAGTGTTCTGAATGGTAGCGACTTTTAAAAATCAGTGCTTGGTGCTCGCCGTGCAACTTATCACTCTTTTGCTATAGTTAGTCTGTTGGCAGCACTTGGCTTATTAATTTATGTCAGTTGCCAACTACTAAGAAGATCGGCACATCTGCGGCTTCAGGCGCCACCTCACAGTGTCAGTACTGGCTCTTGAGCAATAATAATAGGATCTATATCCAACTAACATGTTAATATTGAAGACCATGTTATTACACAATAAAAATATTCGCATTAACCAATTTGATATACAGTTCTCAATGTGTTTCTGCTATTATTCTTTAATGACGTACCGTACTATAAATCGATACATAAAAAAATCTACTCACCAAGTAGCGGCAGGAGAAAATACGGGTAAAAACTAAAGACATGTGCAAGCTTTCGGAACCTTCCAACAGCTCCATCATCTGGGAGAAGGGCTGAAAGGGTAGGAAAAGGGACAAAGGATTGGCAAGGTTCAGAAAATGGGGAGAATTGCGGAAAGTCACCCAAGACTTACCGAATGCGTGGTCTTTCCTTCTTATTCCATCTGTCAGCTCTCCCCTGACCCACAGTTCTGGTTGTCTACTCAGCAACCATCTGCAGATCCTAAACCTTGTTAGTTCTTCGTCCCTCTTTCTTCTCTTTCAGGTCTTCTCCCAGAAGACAAGCAACTGGAATCACTCAACAGAGGAAAGCCCACTGGACCTGACGGGATACCAATTCGATTCTACACAGAGTACGCGAATGAACTTGCCCCCCTTTTAACAGCCGTGTACCGCAAGTCTCTAGAGGAACGGAAGTTTCCAAATGATTGTAAAAGAGCACAGGTAGTCCCAGTCTTCAAGAAGGGTCGTCGAGTAGATGCGCAAAACTATAGACCTATATCTCTGACGTCGACCTGTTGTAGAATTTTAGAACGTGTTTTTTGCTCGAGTATCATGTCGTTTTTGGAAACCCAGAATCTACTATGTAGGAATCAACATGGATTCCGGAAACAGCGATCGTGTGAGACACAACTCGCTTTATTTGTTCATGAGACCCAGAAAATATTAGATACAGGCTCCCAGGTAGATGCTATTTTCCTTGACTTCCGGAAGGCGTTCGATACAGTTCCGCACTGTCACCTGATAAACAAAGTAAGAGCCCACGGAATACCAGACCAGCTGTGTGGCTGGATTGATGAGTTTTCAGCAAACAGAACACAGCATGTTGTTATCAATGGAGAGACGTCTACAAACGTTAAAGTAACCTCTGGCGTACCACAGGGGAGTGTTATGGGACCATTGCTTTTCACTATATATATATATATATATATATATATATATATATATATATATATATATATATATATATATATGACCTAGTAGATAGTGTCGGAAGTTCCATGCGGCTTTTCGCGGATGATGCTGCAGTATACAGAGAAGTTGCAGCATTAGAAAATTGTAGCGAAATGCAGGAAAATTAGCAGCGGATATGGACTTGGTGCAGGGAGTGGCAACTGACCCTTAACATAGACAAATATAATGTATTGCGAATACATAGAAAGAAGGATCCTATGTTGCATGATTATATGATAGCGGAACAAACACTGGTAGCAGTTACTTCTGTAAAATATCTGGGAGTATGCGTGCGGAACGATTTGAAGTGGAATGATCACATAAAATTAATTGTTGGTAAGGCGGGTACCAGGTTGAGATTCATTGGGAGAGTCCTTAGAAAATGTAGTCCATCAACAAAGGAGGTGGCTTACAAAACACTCGTTCGACCTATACTTGAGTATTGCTGATCAGTGTGGGATCCGTACCAGATCGGGTTGGCGGAGCAGATAGAGGAGATCCAGAGAAGAGCGGCGCGTTTCGTCACAGGGTTATTTGGTAAGCGTGATAGCGTTACGGAGATGTTAGCAAACTCAAGTGGCAGACTCTGCAAGAGAGGCGCTCTGCATCGCGGTGTAGCTTGCTCGCCAGGTTTCGAGAGGGTACGTTTCTGGATGAGGTATCGACTATATTGCTTCCCCCTACTTATACCTCCCGAGGAGATCACAAATGTAAAATTAGGGAGATTCGAGCGCGCACGGAGGCTTTCAGACAGTTGTTCTTCCCGCGTACCATACGCGACTGGAACAGGAAAGGGAGGTAATGACAGTGGCACGTAAAGTGCCCTTCGCCACACACCGTTGGGTGGCTTGCGGAGTATATATGTAGATGTAGATGTAGAAGAAGGAGCTATTGGAAGGCTCCGGAAGCCTGAACATCTCTTTAACTTTTAACTGTGTTTTCTCCTGCCGCCGATTGGTGAGGAGTTTTTACATCTATCCATTCGTAAATTCTAAATGGATTTTATTATACACTGTATTATTTAAACGCTTTTTTGTGTTATTGTTAAACAAAATTGACATACTAACTTCTTCCTGATTGTCATTTACTTACCTCAACACTTGAATCGAAGACTCTAGCCTAGAAATCTGAATCGCCTGTGCTTCTCCAAGCGTACACAAAACACTTCCATAGCAAATTATTCACATGAGTCGGTCTTCACTGCTTCACTCACTATACTGTATGGTGATATAACTAGACGGGTATTTTTGGTTTTCTTTCTCCTCTTTTGCCTCCCTCTTGAATTATTACCTACAGGAATCTCTTAATCCTTAAACTTAAAAGCTGTTTACTTATGCAAAATTCACAAGTAAAAGATAACAGTCATTACTGAAGACGTAGCACTGTCGAGAAAAACGGGCTCATTGTCCGTATAACCATTTGAGCAAAGTAACTAATCATCCTCATATTGTGTTTGTGTTGGACACAATACGATCTGAAACATACATTATACAGGACTGAATAGGATTTGAAAGAAGAGCTAGTTTTCAATAGCTACTTACAGTGTTAGTGAATGAGATTTGCTACAACCTGACTTCACAGCATGAAAAAGCGCTTCAGAAACTATACAAAACTGTATCAAAATGAATTTCGCCCATTGGTGGACATAATACGATTTGAAATGATTGTCCTTTGAGCATTGCATTCACATCTTTCGTTGCCTTGCAGAGTATGAAAAAACATCAAAGCGGAAAAACAAAAGCTTGTACTAGTCAAAGCTAAATGTATCAGTAAAACCGAACATTTGTGTCGACATTCAATTGCAAACTATATATTGTATTTTAATTTAGCTGTATACGTCAGTGGCATAAATGTTCTCGCAGGCCAAATAATGGAATAACAAGTCAGTGGATTTCGCAGCTAAGTGTAAAGCAGGAACAAAGCTTTAGTTACCAGCAACAAACGAATCGATGTGCAGTATATTACATAACCACATGTCAATAAGTGCTCATATACCCATTATATAATACGAAATGACTGGATTTCGTAGTTGAATGTAAGGCACAAACGAAGCATCAGTTACAAATTAAACGGCATGTAGTATATTCCATTACATGTTACCAAATCAGTGGATTTCGCGGTTGATAGTAAGGCATGATCACACTCAACGACGTGTAATATAAACTGCTGCGCGAATGAAATTGTGCAGCAAGAGTGGTTTCCACAAACATACTTCGACAAACGTGATGACAAATCTGAAAGAGCAGTCAACATGGCGAAAAGGAAGAAAACTGCAGGTACACTGCAAATAAGCATGTGTGTAGCCCTGTCAAGACGAAGTGAGTGTTGTGTTGCATAAAATATTTGCTTGCAGAAACTGTTTCCTACTCCCTAAATTTTACAGAAGTCCGCGTTGTGTTTATTGTTGTGGTCTTCAGTCCGAAGACTGATTTGATGCAGCTCTCCGTGCTGCTTCATCCTGTGCAAGCCTACATTCTTGTGAATCTGCTTTCTGTATTCATATGTTGATCTCCCTCTACGATATTTACCCCCCACACTTTACTCCAATACTGAATTCATGATCCCTCCAAAATGTGTCCTACCAAACCATTCCTTCTTCTAGTCGGGTTGTGCCACAAATTCCTTTTCTAATCAATTCTACTCAGTGCACCCTCATTAGTTACGTGATATACCATCGAATCTTCATCATCCTTCTGCAGGACCACGTTTGAAAAGCTTCCATTCACTACTTGTCTAAACTTGGTATAGCCCACGTTTCACTTCCGGAACAAGGCTACACTCCAGACAAATACCTTCACAAAAGACTTCCTAACCCTAGCCTATCTTCGATGTTAACAAATTTCTCTTCTTCAGAAACTCTTTTCTAATCTACATGTTGTATTCTCTCTGCTTCTGCCATCATCGGTTATTTTGCTGCCCAAGTTCCAAAACTCATCTATTACTTTAAGCGTCTCATTTCCTAAGGAAATTACCTCAGCATCACCTGATTTAATTCGACTATATTTCATTATTTGTGTATGTGGACAAGCTTGATAATTCCATTTTACCACCGATGCGAAGGACGTAAGTAGGAAAGATGTGTTCAGGATGATTGCAAGAGCGAAAATATTCGGTTGTTCTTAGAAGACATAATTCCGAAAAAAATTTATTCCTCAGATACTGATAAAGTAAGAGCTAAAACATTCGCTAAGACGATTAACATGCTTCTGTAGCTGATAAGAGGAAGGTCTGATCTTAAGAGGGAGTGGGAGCAACGGGCGTATAACGCAGGCAGCCGCCGGAATTCAGTTACACGGCGTAATGGAGGTGGGCAGCACTAATTTGATCTGTTCATCGACGAGGCCCGGCCGTTCGCGGAGAATCATTTCACGGCGCCGCTCCGGCACAGCGGATCGTAATGCAGCGGCGGAGAGTGTGTGCCGGCCGGCTGAGCTATCATTAGGCCGCGAGGCGCTCCCCACAGAGACTGGGCCTCTCACCTCTCTCTCTCTAGCTCTCATTCTCTCCGGGTCCCCCCTTTTTTCCTCTTCATCTTTTGTTATTTGCGCTGCTCCGGGAAAATCACAGGGTTGGTAAGTCACGATAATAAACTTGTGCAAGGTTGCGGAGCGGCCGAGGACGAAACCTCAAGCCAATCATCATTACTGGCGCACGGTAGCGGCGGCTGCGGCGGTGGCACTGGCGGTGGCAGCCGGCCTAATTGGCCCGCAGGGCTGGAGCTGGCGGCTGGAGCCTCCAGATGAGAGACCTCCGTGGGTGGCTGTGGCTGCGGCTACTCCCGCGTGACGCGTCGCACCACCTATCTCCGCTAGACTCCTCTAATCCCGGATGTGGAACACGCAAGACGAGTAGCAGGCACCCAAGATTAACAGCGAGAGGGGAGTTCCAGGTGCGAAAAAATAATTGTTGACACTCCAATGGAACTTCGCGTATTAGGCCATGAAATGTATCCGAAGGTGCAAGCACTGGTCATCAACTACGACTGCACTCCTAAATAAACATCTACATCAACGTTCCGCAAGTTACCTGACGGTGTATGGAGGAGGATACTTATGAAGCCAATAGCTGATTCCCCCCTTCCCTGTTCCACTCGCGAATAGCGCGTGGGGAAGAGTGATTGTCGGTAAGCCTCTGTAATAGTGCAAAACCCCGCGGTAATGAATTTCCCCGATCTCTCCAAACCTAACTGTGGGCGGGACACCACTTTCAGAACTAACCTCTAAATGCTTTTGCGCGATATTTACGAGATAACGCGAAAATTACGTCCCTAGGCATAGCTCTTGAAGCGGGAAATTTGCATACCAAATATCTCACTCTGACGTACGATGACTGACTGCAGTAATGTGTTGTTGATGATTTTCAGCTGATTACTACTGCAACGAAATGAAATGATCGTATGGCATTGTTGACTGGTAGGCCCCTTTCGGGGGAGTTCGGCCGCCGTATTGCAAGTCCTTTTTAGGTGACGCCACGTCGGTGACTTGCGAGTAAATGATGATGAAAATGATGATGAAGGACACACAACACCCAGTCCCCTGCCGAGAATCGAACCCCCCCGTGCGTGGTAGGCGGTAACACTACCGCCACGCTACTGAGGCGGACGATTACTACTGTCTTCCAGGCTATAAATTTGAAGCTTACAACTTAATATAAGTGAACGTTCAAAAATGGTTCAAATGGCTCTGAGCACTATGGGACTTAACACCGGAGGTCATCAGTCCCCTAGATCTTAGAACTACTTAAACCTAACTAACCTAAGGACATCACACACATCCATGCCCGTGGCAGGATTCGAACCTGCGACCGTAACAGTCGCGCAGTTCCGGACTGAAGCGCCTAGAGTCGCTCGGCCACCGCGGCCGGCTAATGTATCTGAATGGGTCAAATACAAACAATGATTAAAATCAGTAGTCACATTTATTCATAAACACAAGTCAACATTAGCATATCAATGAATAATCATAACCTGCGATAATTGCCTCTATCCAAATTTAAATAAATATTAACTGGACAGAAATGTAGCTCCCCTGTCTGTTATTACTTCTTGTCCTCCTAAGTATTTACTCTCTTCTTACATTCAGCGATAACTAACAACTATTAAATACCATAATGGTTAATCGTAACAGTGGAATTGGGGATTTAAAATGCAGAAAACCACACATTCATTACCAGTGAAAAGGAGATGAAACAGTAAGCCACTGGAGCCATTTGTGCTTACAGTAAGTAAGACCAGGATGCGCCAAGCTGCTAGTGCTGACGTGTACGCCCCTTCACGAAGACGGAATCATCAACATCGCAGCAGAACTCCAAGATACAGCGCCCTCCACCACACTGCTACGCCAACACGATCGAGACACTTCTGTAACCTACCTGCAAGGACGTCTGAGAGGCGAATATCTACGCGTCCTTCCAGCCAGTACTTCTCCAATGTACCAATGTAGACACCTTCGCGTCCTACCGACAAGTACCCTCCGATGTATACAACTTCGCGTCCTGCCTGTAAGTGCCTCTCATGCGATTCTCACTTACGCCATGCGTATTTCTTGCCGCCAAAATGTTGTCAGTTGCCAATTGCAAAATTAAGAAACTTTCCCGTCTAACCGTGAGAATTCCCTCCAGCAGAGAATCCCGCCAAAAATAGCACGTCTTTTCCACCCTCTAGTGACTACGCGAAACTCTCCCACGCTACTAACAAAAAATATTCATTTCAACGCTGCGGTCTGACGTCATGCCTCGTTATGCCAACATGTGTTCCCCCGCCAATGTCCATAACTTCACAGTCGGGTTCATGAAATCCAGAGAGTCCCGCTGCGTGGCTAGAATTTGTTTCCGGTGACCCGCGCTTTCTACTAGCAGCAGATGCTAATCTTAAAAAGAAGTCCGAAAACATGGAAAAGTCTCCGCCTACTAGTGCATGCGGCTCCATACTACCAAAGCCCGCAGTCATTGTGGGAGGACAACGCTTGCCGCCCACTGTGGGTTCGGGCCGACCTAACTTCCTAGAACCTTACGTCACAGAGGCGGTAGTCCCGTACACCATTCACCGACTTGTTCAGCCGAAGCTATTACTACCTCTCTCTCTCTCTCGAATCCTCTACACATCCGCACGCGATCCAGACAATCACAATACAGTAAAAACCGTCACTTAGTACGGAGAGACATGAAAATTCCTTTGGGCATCCTACTGCCAGTCACCATGTTTTATGATATCAGTAACATTGGACTGATTAGGTAACGGATGAGGAGGTTCCACGCAGAATCGACGAGGATGGAAGTATTTGGAAAACACTGACAAGGACGAGGGACAGAATGGTAGGAGACCTATTAAGATATCAGGGCTTAACTTTACGGTGCTTCAGGGAGGTATAGAGGGTAAAAACAATAGAGGAAGACAGACACTGGAATACATCCAACTAATAACTGAGGACATAGTTTGCAATTGGTACTCTGAGATGAAACGTTTGGCACAGGAGAGGAATTTAGGCGAGCTACAACAAACCAGTCAGAAGACTGATGACTCAAGAAAAACCCATAACGAATTTCGATGTTGTCTGCTTCAGAATAGTAAACATATTCCAATTATTAATAAAACCGGCGTGCAAAATACTTGCAGCATATCATAATGTGTAAGTTCTCCAATTTTCTCGTTGTGGTCATTTTGCTAGACGTATGTTGTCCTACTCTTCACGGAAAGTGCTCTCCAGAACCTTCAGTAGTAAACATCTCCTTGAAGCACGACGCCTCTCTTGTAGCGTTTGCCACTGGAGTTTACTGCGCTCTCTGTAACGCTCTCGCGCCGACCAAACGATCCCCCTCACGAAACGCTCCTCTCTTGGTTGGATCGTCTCTGTCTCTTATATCAGTACCACATGTTAAGGCTTTCAGACTGAAAAAAATACTCAAGAATCGGTCGATCAGGCTCCTTGTAAGCCACGTCTTTCGTGACTGAGTTACGGTTCCTTGATTCTTCTACGAATCTCAGTCTGGCATCTGGTTTTCCCACTTGTTTTATGTGGTCATTCCACTTAAGATACTCTGGATAGTTAGTGGAGGATATTTTGCGGTGGTTAATGTTTTCAGAAATCTGGTACTTTAAGTGTAGTGTGTGAAGAATAAGTTTCTAAGTTTTGAACTGAATTTATGTGGCCTAGGGAACTACCGTTTATAAAGCTTTCGCTAGTCGTTCTTTTAGTTATCGAGCTCCATTTTGTGTAACGCACTTGGAATGCAACTACTACTCAGCACTGCGTGCTCAAGTGACTGTTAATAAAAGAATAATAGTATCAAGTAAGAGGAGATGGAGGGGGAGCACTGCTTTACTTGATTCCAAGATAGACCAAGACGACGACCTAATAGAAGGTGATTAGATAACATAAAAAATGTAAGTGTTTGTTTCAGTGAACACTGTTTCTTTCCTCAACTTCAGCCAAATGTTTCATGTCCTTTAATGGCATCTGTGAGGAAACTGCACTGTAGAAGTTGATCACTATATTCAAAGCCTCTCTATGTTTCCTTACATGCAACAAAAACTGAGTTAATGGTGCTGTTCCGTACGTTGTCTCCTCTGAAACGCACTTTCGACAGTCGCCTGACTTACAGTCAAGATATACAGAGAAACAAAGCGAGAAGTGTGCACTAATACTACTCGCTACCTTGCGCACACGCCCACGGGGCTTACTCTTATAGACAAAACGCTGCTGTGTCTTGGTATGATGTAAGTGGTGGTTCTCAGGAGAATCGCTGCCGATACACGCATCACCTACAGTCGGTGCAAAATTCACATCTCAAATTTGCGTCACACCTATCGCGAGAATTCCTGGCGGCGGAACTCTGTCAGGTAACCGAAGTACAGTATCTACACACCTGGAAATTGAAATAAGAACACCGTGAATTCATTGTCCCAGGAAGGGGAAACTTTATTGACACATTCCTGGGGTCAGATACATCACATGATCACACTGACAGAACCACAGGCACATAGGCACAGGCAACAGAGCATGCACAATGTCGGCACTAGTACAGTGTATATCCACCTTTCGCAGCAATGCAGGCTGCTATTCTCCCATGGAGACGATCGTAGAGATGCTGGATGTAGTCCTGTGGAACGGCTTGCCATGCCATTTCCACCTGGCACCTCAGTTGGACCAGCGTTCGTGCTGGACGTGCAGACCGCGTGAGACGAGGCTTCATCCAGTCCCAAACATGCTCAATGGGGGACAGATCCGGAGATCTTGCTGGCCAGGGTAGTTGACTTACACCTTCTAGAGCACGTTGGGTGGCACGGGATACATGCGGACGTGCATTGTCCTGTTGGAACAGCAAGTTCCCTTGCCGGTCTAGGAATGGTAGAACGATGGGTTCGATGACGGTTTGGATGTACCGTGCACTATTCAGTGTCCCCTCGACGATCACCAGTGGTGTACGGCCAGTGTAGGAGATCGCTCCCCACACCATGATGCCGGGTGTTGGCCCTGTGTGCCTCGGTCGTATGCAGTCCTGATTGTGGCGCTCACCTGCACGGCGCCAAACACGCATACGACCATCATTGGCACCAAGGCAGAAGCGACTCTCATCGCTGAAGACGACACGTCTCCATTCGTCCCTCCATTCACGCCTGTCGCGACACCACTGGAGGCGGGCTGCACGATGTTGGGGCGTGAGCGGAAGACGGCCTAACGGTGTGCGGGACCGTAGCCCAGCTTCATGGAGACGGTTGCGAATGGTCCTCGCCGATACCCCAGGAGCAACAGTGTCCCTAATTTGCTGGGAAGTGGCGGTGCGGTCCCCTACGGCACTGCGTAGGATCCTACGGTCTTGGCGTGCATCCGTGCGTCGCTGCGGTCCGGTCCCAGGTCGACGGGCACGTGCACCTTCCGCCGACCACTGGCGACAACATCGATGTACTGTGGAGACCTCACGCCCCACGTGTTGAGCAATTCAGCGGTGCGTCCACCCGGCCTCCCGCATGCCCACTATACGCCCTCGCTCAAAGTCCGTCAACTGCACATACGGTTCACGTCCACGCTGTCGCGGCATGCTACCAGTGTTAAAGACTGCGGTGGAGCTCCGTATGCCACGGCAAACTGGCTGACACTGACGGCGGCGGTGCACAAATGCTGCGCAGCTAGCGCCATTCGACGGCCAACACCGCGGTTCCTGGTGTGTCCGCTGTGCCGTGCGTGTGATCATTGCTTGTACAGCCCTCTCGCAGTGTCCGGAGCAAGTATGGTGAGTCTGACACACCGGTGTCAATGTGTTCTTTTTTCCATTTCCAGGTGTGTATTTATCCGGTCGGACGCCGGGTAAAAACGTAGATCGTCACAAGGCGAAACATTTGCAATCTTGGAACGTGAGTACGGCATTGCAATGCCACTACATATTAGTCTGAGGATCTGCGGCATCCACATTTACTCTTGAGCAGTGACCCCTATAGGTTCTGCATTAAAAATGTGTGACTACCCGTTTTATTCGCTTGAGGAGATGGTTTCAGAAGCATATTTATAATGTGCTCTGTCTTTTCCTGCAATATAGTCATGACCCCTGTTTGAGTGCGTCACTTCTTTCACGATGAAGCTCTACGGGAAAATGATTAAAGGTAAGTCAATATTTAGTCGTTCTGAGTTGTAAATTATTATTGTTCACTTTGCTTTTATGCCAGCAATGATAACATCCAAAACTAGTACCGATTCGCAACCTTGATTAATCACTTCACACTGTCGATATCAGCAAGCGGTGAGAATCGATGACGCATTGTAACAGCTAACAGACAAAATCCTGAGGGCACACAAAAACGCGTCGACGCAGATGATGTTCCAGGACTCCGCCTTTGAAACTATGTCACTGCTACTACAAGACCTCAAATAACCGAAAAACCGGGCAAGAAAGAGGTGGCATCGGTACCGAGGTGGACAAAAAGTTTCTTTATAAATATCAGCCGGCCGGTGTGACCGAGCGGTTCTAAACGCTTCAGTCTGGAATCGCGCGACAGCTACGGTCGCAGGTTCGAATCCTGCCTCGGGCATGGATGTGTGTGATGTCCTTAGTTTAGTTAGGTTTAAGTAGTTCTAAGTTCTAGGGGACTGATGACATCAGATGTTAAGTCCCATAGTGCTCAGAGCCATTTGAACCATTTTATAAATATCACGTACTAGAGAAAAAACAAATAAAAATGAACACTATACACATTCTCTACCCCTTTCTGGCCAGCAAAGATTTAAACCCAAGAACGACACTACGACCGTACCTATCCATCATTCAGCCAATGTTTTTATACGGTTGTTCAGATTGGCGAACGACTTGTAAAACGAACACAAACTTCTTCAGAGACTTGTGTAAAAAGCTCCACAATGGGCAAGAACTGCTCACCTCAACCAAGCACATATTACGCACACAGTGGACATGTCATGCACAAACCAAATCTTATGCCAGATCAATATTTGATTACGTGAATACTCTTAGACCCATCTCGCCCCACCTTGGAGATGTGAGCGTACTCGAACTACAAGTTCTATATATATATATATATATATATATATATATATATATATATATATATATATATGTATTTGTTGAATATGACATATCTTTTGTACTTGTATCACTATTTTGCTGGCAATTCGGATTCTTCTTGGGCCCTTGACGTTCTAACCTAAACTTTAATTTTATCAGTACTTTGAGCGCACGCTCACTCCATCCGTTGCCGCTCGCTTCACTGATACCGCCCACCTCACACTGATTTAACGTCCCTTTTACGGTTTGCGTCTACTTGCGTCGCACGCTGCGATCACATCAGCAGCAAGCATTGGTTGACAGCGGCAGAGGATGCTTTCACGTGATCATCAGAGAAAGTGCGATACTCTTCTGGACAACTCCTGTTTTTTATGGTACTTTTATAATCAGATAGCTGCATCAAAGGAAGACTGGGTTCAGGGGCGAGTTTATGCTCATTTACACATAAAGGCCGCGCGCAATTAGCCGAGCGGTCTATGGCGCTGCAGTCATGGACTGTGCGGCTGATCCCGGCGGGGGTTCGAGTCCTCCCACGGGCATGGGTGTGTGTGTTTGTCCCTAGGATAATTTAGGTTAAGTAGTGTGTAAGCTTAGGGCCTGATGACCTTAGCAGTTAAGTCCCATAAGACTTCACACACATTTGAACATCTTTGATTTTTTACACATAAAGAATTTTAATCATCTGTGCATTAACAAAGCCAACGGCCTTGTCACAGTGGTAACACCGGTACCTGTCAGATCACAGAAGTTAAGCGCCGTCGGGCTTGGTTAGCACTTGGATGGGTCATCATCCATGCGTGCAGAGAGCTGTTGGCAAGCGGGTTGCCCACAGCCGTTGTGAGGGCAGTTGAGGAGCTGCTTGATTGAGAAGTACTGGCATTGGTCACGAACACTGACAACGGCCGGGAGAGCGATATGCAGACCACATGCCCTCCATATCCGCATCCGATGACGCTTAAGGGTTGAGAATGACAAAGTACCGTTGAGCCTTCAAGGCCTTTTCGGACGCTGTTCCTTTATTTGATTGTGCGCTAATAAAATGAGATGTGGCATCTGAGATCACCTATAATACTGTCACCTCACAGTGAGAGAGTTTCCTGGACCTAATGCAAAGGAGACTTATTTTCTACATTTAAGTTTTGGGATGTGGGTTTGTGATATTCGATGACCTTTCTGACGTAACTTTCATTGCTGGATTTCACAATATTTATACATTGGCGACTTGTTGTAAATAGTCGGTTTTCTCCTCCAGAACACTCTTTTGTGTATTCCTAAGTGGCAGCGTTTCTTTATGGTTGGTTGGGACCAGATTGCTGCAATAGATGACAGTACAGCTTCCTACTGAGCGTTGCCTGCGAGGGCAGGTGGACACGCTTGTGGTAGGAAATGACCGCGTCATAGACAATAATTTTGTAGCAGAGGCTCTCTTCAACTAGAAAAGAATTTCGTAGCACAGCCTCTTGCCAACTAAAAGTGATTCCATGAAATTACTGTGTGTAGGTATGTGACGACGTACCCTGACATTGGAGTAGCGTTCGGCGGTGTTTACACCCCAAAACGAAATTCCAGGCGCGTAATATAGTATATTTCTAAAATACTTTATTTTAGAGTCAGTATTAAAATACGTTTTGTCACTCTACTGTTGTCTTCAGGAGCTTTCAAATTCCTTAAAAATGTATCATTCTTTTTTTAATCTTAACTGCTTCGGTAGAAAGGAACTTAACAGCTTTAATCACATGGCAGGATTATGGATCGCTCTGCTGGTGATGAGGTCCCATACTCCGAGGAGCGTAGGGGACGATGCGGGAGACCCGCACCGCCGACTAGGAAAGGTCCTAGTGGAGGTCGTTTGCCATTGCCTTCCTCCGACAAGGATCACTCTACTTACCTACATTTGCCTACGACCACGTTTTGATATCTGACGGCTTCGAAGAAAAAAATAGGTTTTAATGCTGTATTATACGACTCATCCTGTAGGTTGACTGTTTATACTTACCGAAAGTGTCCGTTTGATAATATTTTGTAGCACGACGATATCAACATCCTTACAACAGATAACATCGAATTGTTCGTGTGATAGTGATGAAGATGTGGTAAATGATTCCAATTATGTGTAGTGCTATTCCTGCATAAAAGGAAGACAATGAAGAAACAGAGATAGTCACATCCACAAGGTGAAGGTAATCTAGATTCTGTATGTTTTTTGACTTAGGGGCATGAGTATATCGTATACCTGTTTTGTTCTGACGTAGCATTTCCAGTCATGCTGAGAGTTTGGAAAAAGTTATTTGAGGCAGGGGTTACTTTCCTTTTGAGTTTCACCTGACACACAGCCGTGCCGTGGGACATTCCCGTGGCTGTGAGGAACACAAGAGCCGGCATCCGGCATCAAGTGCAAGTTTCCATCCGGACTTGAGCTGATGAGTTACTTTTCATCTAGTTCGAGTAAAACGAGTTGAAGTGTTTGACTGAACACGACCTTGTGGGCACCAATAAATAGTCTAGTTTAAGAGCTACTGATTTTCCCACAACGTTCAATTTTTAAGTAAGCTTATAAAACCTATTTCAGGAGGCAGCTCTTGCCAAGGAAGTGCTACTCGTGGCGGCAGAGGAATGACCCATTAAAACGCTCGCAATCTGGTCCCGTTATCAGATTCGTCGAATGGCCTGAATGTTTAAACATTTTCGGCGGTTTGGTAGCTCGCGGAATCTGGGAGTCGATTTGCGGCCCTTTTGGGTGTACGAGCTGTGCAGCACTATAGAGGGTTGGTTTTGTTTGTAGTTAGTAAAAAAAAATGGTTCAAATGGCTCTGAGCACTATGGGACTTAACTGCCGTGGTCATCAGTCCCCTAGGACTTAGAACTACTTAAACCTAACTAACCTAAGGACATCAGACACATCCATGCCCGAGGCAGGATTCGAACGTGCGACCGTAGCGGTCACGCGGTTCCAGACTGTAACGCCTAGAACCGCTCGTCCACTCCGGCCGGCTAGTAAAAACAACTAAAGTCATAAGCGCCCAAGTACACCTCTAAGTCAAAGCAGTGAAATGGCGTGTATGGGCCCGTCAGCTGCATATAATCATCTCACAAGGGGCCCTGTTAATCATGGATTTTGACGAGTCTTAGACATTTTGTAGAGGGACCAGTCCTGGGTACCTGTCTAGCGTCTTGTCGTGCGACCGTCCCTATTTTCTAAGAAAATCTGTATTGAGGCGTTATGCTACCGCTTATAACTATAATGTTAGCGACAGTTCGACCCAGCGGGCGTAGCACCGCGGCTAATATTAATAGCTACCAATCTGGCCGGTTCCAATACTGCTGTATATTTTTTTCGATTTCTTCGCAGAGTGTATGATTAAACAGTATATTTCAAGCAAAAATAGTCATAAATAGTCGTTTTTGGAGTAATAATTTCATTAATAAAGCTGTCATTACAGCAAATATTCTTCAAGTATGTATTCGGTTTGTTAATGACTCGTTTTACTCGCTATCACTTGCCTTACTTGTTGTGCTAGAACAGAAAGTAAGTTAGTTTTAGTTATAGATGCAACCGAAACACAAATTCGTTGAACACCTCGCACATTTAATGTGACCTATTGACTTGCAGAAATACACACACACACACACACACACACACAGAGAGAGAGAGAGAGAGAGAGAGAGAGAGAGAGAGAGAGAGAGAGAGATTCTTCTAGAAACGATACCGGAAAAAGACAGTTTGTTTAAATAAATAAAAAATTGTTCTTCCTTCGATCAACTAAGGGCGAATCCCGCTTATCTGATCATTCCTCAGGAAAGCAGGTTCACTAAACTTAAGACACGTTAAACAACGTGTTTTATGGAATCTTCCCTCGAAGCGGTATCTTTATTAGTCGTTAACTAGACGGGAGCGTTTTAAATTATTTTCGTGGACATTTTAACTTGTCTTAAAAATAAACATCGCAGGGTTCGCAAAATGGAGTACATTTCGGTGGGATAACTTTCACGGTGCCAGTGCATCCTTTTCTTCCACCTACAAAGATTTGATCACAGATGAGCTGCTTAGTCTGCCCTCCACAAGAATGAATAACATAAATAAATTTTTCTTTCCCACATACGAAAGACGAAATATTTTAAAACCTCTTCATAGAACTACTATCTGAACTTTCCTGATTTCGCGCAGGTCACAGCTACATTTTTTGTTTTGTGAGCCAACTCGTCAACTTATTTCTGAACAATCCGACTAAAATTTCCGGACGGTTCTTCCATACATTAGAGAATGTGAGGGAATATTCTCACTGACGCTGTTATACTATACTATACTATGCTATGGAGGAATGACTAAACTTGTTCAGAACTTTTTTCTGTACGGGACGGTTTTCGCTCCTTGTTCTTCACTGTATCTACTGCACGTCGATTGACACTGGAAGCTGGTTTGGCAGGTATTAATTACATAATAGAGGTCTAAATTAGGGATGAGGTCTTTCGTCTGTTTCTGGAATTAGTCCTTCCGCAGCTGCTAATACTTTGACCATCGTTACGAATTCTTCGGAGCTGTAGAAAGATTTGAATTTTAAGTATGAATAACAAACGGAATACACATCCGAAGAAAATGTGCTGTAATGACTGATTTATTAATGCAATTTCTATGGCGAAAAAGACAATTTTTTAATAATTTTCCGTGACTATTTAATGATACTGCGAGTGCATAGACAGGATTTGTACCGTACCGACAGCATACCGGAAGTAAAATTTAACCGCTGCACTTGACTCGCTTACTCGAAACATGACTAATGTCACGGGTACATAAGTTACGCAAAAAACTTCAACATCGATTTTCTCGGAAAAGAGGAGCCGTGGCTTGAAAAGTCACTAGTCAGGGCGGGCCCGCCCACGATATAGTGACAATGACCTCCCTATTTTATATAGGTACACTCCATCACTCTTGCTTTATTGTTGTTGCGTTGCCTGTTACAAACTATTTTCAAGACATGTCCATTCCATTCAACTGCTCTTGCAAGCGCTCTGCCATTTCTGACAAATTATAATTCTGTAGGCAAACGACAAAGATTTTTTAAGTCTTCTCCCTGAATTTTAAATCCAGTTCCAAATTTATGCTTGTTTTATTTCCTACACCTACAGATGCTTTACATAATTTGCCTCTCTTCAGTCTGTCTTCTAAGATAAATTGTAGAATCACTATAGCCTTGTGTGTTGCAATACCTCTCTGGAAACGTAAATTTTTCTTCCTACAGGTCGGCCCCTATCCCTCGTTCTGTTTCGGTGTTACAGTTTTTAACGGTAGCTGAGGGTTAGTACCTTGAATCGGTAATCTGAAGATTGTTTGACGTTATACCGTCTTCGATAGTTGCTCCTCAAGGTCGATGGTGAAACACACTGTTCGCCGTTAAAACTGCAATATCGCGAACACCGCATGTAAGAACCGTCAAATTCCTATGAAGTGTACATGTTTGAATGTGCAGACAATTAGTTTTCCACACATGCACGAAGTAGTTAGGGGGAACGTCATCTACACTCAGCATGTAAGGACAGGTTATGCGGCAGGTATTCTTGCAATAATAATGGTTATGTATGACATGTAGAGTTGTTGTTGTGATCTTCAGTCCGAAGACTGGTCTGATGCTGCTTTCCATGCTGCTTTATCCTGTCCAAGTCTCTTCCTTCCCGAAAAACGACCGCAACCTACATCCTTCTGAATCTGATTGCTGTAGTGATCTGCTGGTATCCCTCTATTGTCTTTACCCCCACCCCCTCACGCTTCCCTCTAATACTACATTGGTGATGTCTCAATGTGCGTTCTATAAACCGATCATTTCTTTCAGTCAAGTTGTGCCACAAAATTCTTATGTCCCAATTGCTATTCAGTACGTCCTCATTAGTTACATGATCTACCCATGTGAACTTCAACATTCTTTAGTAGCACCACGTTTCAAATTCTTTTATTCTCTTCTTGTCTAAACTGTTTACTCTCCATGTTTCACTTCCATACATAGCTACACTTCAGACAAATACCTTTAGAAAAGACTTCGTAGCACTTAAATCTGTATTCCGTGTCAATAAATTTCTCTTCTGCAGAAAAAACCTTTCTTTCCGTTGGCAGTTTACATTTTGCATTGAAGAGCCAAAGAAACCGGTACACCAGCCTAATATCGTGTAGGGCCTCCGCGAGCAAGGCCGTCGGAATGCACAATGGACAAGAATGGATGCAGGAGATCAGACAGGACCGCTTCGGACGTGTCAGCTGTCAGAGTCGTATCTAGGCGTGTCAGGGGTCCCATATCACTCCAACTGCACACGCCCCACACCATTACAGAGCCTCCACCAACTTGATCAGTCCCCTGCTGACATGCAGGGTCCAATGATTCATGAGGTTGTCTCCATACCCGTACGTCCATCCGCTATATACAGTTTGAAACGAGACTTGTCCACCCAGGCAACGTGTTTCCAGTCATCAACAGTCAAATGTCGGCGTTGACGGGCCCAGGCGAGTGGTAAAGCTTCATGTCGAGCCTTCATAATTGGTACACGAGAGGGCCTTCGGCTCCGAAAGCCCACATCGATAATGTTTCATTGAATGGTCCGCAAGCTGACGCTTGTCGATGGCCCAGCATTAAAATCTGCAGCAATTTGCGGAAGGGTTGCACTTCCGTCGCGTTGAACGATTCTCATAAGTCGTCGTTGGTCCCGTTCTTGTAGGATCTTTTTCCGGCCGCAGCGATGTCGGAAATTTAATGTTTACCGGATTCCTGATATTCACAATCGTAAAATGGTCGTACGGAGAAGCGCCCACTTCATTACTACCTCAGAGATGCTGTGTCCCATCTCTCCTGTGCCGACCATAACACCACCTTCAAGCTCACTTAAATCCTAATAGCCGGCCGCGGTGGCCGAGCGGTTCTAGGCGCTTCAGTCCGGAACCGCCCGACTGCTACGGTCGCAGCTTCGAATCCAGCCTCGGCCATGGATGTGTGTGATGTCCTTAGGTTAGTTAGGTTTAAGTAGTTCTAAGTTCCAGGGGACTGATGACCCCAGCTGGTAAGTCCCATAGTGTTCAGAGCCATTTGAACCATTTTTTTTTTAATTCTGATAACGTGCCGTTGTAGCCGCAGTAGCCGATATAACGACTGCGATAGACACTTGTTGTCTTTTATAGGCGTTGCGGATCCCAGCACCGCATTCTGCCAATTAACATTTTTCTGTATTGGAATATGCATGCCTATGGCAGTTTCTTTGTCGCTTTAGTGTATATCGTCTCTACATCAGCCATCATCAATTATTCTTTTGCCCAAATAGCGAAACTCAACTACGCCTTTTAGTGTCTCATTTCCTTATCTAATTCCATCAGCATTACCTGATTTAATTTGACTGCATTTCATTATCTTTGTTTTTCTTTTGATGACGTTCATCTTGTATCCTGCTTTCAAGACCCCATCACGTTCAACTACCCCACCAAGTTCTTTGCTTTCTGTGACAGAATTACAATCTCATCAGCGAATCTCAAACTTTTTATTTCTTCTCCATGAACTTTCATTTCTACTCCAAATTTTCTTTGGTTTCCATTATTGCTTGCTCAATTAACAGATTGAATAAGATTATGGACAGGCTACATCTCTGTCTCGCTCTGTTCTCAACCACTGCTTCCCTTTCATGACCTCCGACTCTCATAACTGATGTCTGGTTCCTGTATAAGTTGTAAATAGTCTTTCGTTCCCTGATATTTACCCCTATCACCTTCAGAAGGTAACAAGGAGAAGCCTCTACCAGCGTGTGTCTGGATTCGACATCGTCACATCGTAGCCTATCGAAACTGCGGTTTATCGTTCCGTGATTTTGTTGCTTGTGGTGGTCCAGATACCACTAGGGCTTTATGAATATGTAATTGATGGGTTCTGGAGTTCCACACTCAGTGCCATGCAGAATCTTAACGGCACCAAGCGTTTAGAGCCCGAGAGGACAGACATAGTGTTCGCTCGGGTGAATAAACTTCACTTGCTTTGAGTTTGAAAATCGGTTGTCCAAATGTGACAAGTCTCCTCACGGACAGTGGGATGACGTCTGCAGCTCGGACGGCCAGCGCGTTTACCATTGTGGCGGCTTCCATGGCACAGTAACAGCAAACCCTGGTCTTGCAGGCTTTTCAGACAAGACCCCGTTCTACATACAGCATCGCGATGAACATATTCGAGGAGACTGGATTCATTACTGCCATATGGACCCAGCATACGATGTAATTGTGTCGGGTGCTACTGTATACCCAAAACGGTCTTCTGTGGTTCTTTTAGCAGGTAATTTGCACAGTAGGAATTACATTTCTTACGTATCAAGAATAGTGACCGTACCTTATCTTCAAGGTCAACATTAACTTAACTTTCAACAAGATAATGCAAGAGCGCATTTGGCGTTGCTGTCATGAACTACTTTAATGAAGAGGGTGTTCGACTGTTACCCTGTCCAACATGGTCTTACTCGCTGAAATCATTTTTTCAAGAGTTGCTAACGGAGACTGTCACGCTACCCCTTGCTAGCTAGTACAATTTACGAACTCTGAGCTGAAGCAGCATGAACTGACGCACCCGTATCTGTCATCCAAGCTCAGTTTGATTCGATACCCAGCGGGTTCGAACCATTGTCGCTGTAGGATGTGTCAAATCTGTGTTCCAAATTTGGCGCTCTGTGTATTCCCAAATCACCTACAAATTTAATCGTGTGTTCTTCCTCCTGTATCGTATATCATAAAGAATTTAAACTGTGTCTTTGCTTTCCTTCGCGGTGTTGCAATTTTAAGACCTGCAGTGTACATGGAAAGACTGTGTAAATATTCTCGAAAGTCGGTCAGCGCGATCCTTGGCCACAGTTCCGCGGAGCGCTTGCTCAACGCCGGCCGGCAGTCTCGTTGCCGGGCAACGACCATTTCCCGGGCAACGAAGAAGAGCAGCGAGAGAGGGACGGGAGTGGGCCAGGCACGCGAGTCAAGGCCGCTGGGGCGGACTGCGGCCGGCCAGTGCCAAGTGTAGCCCAGAAACGCAGCCATCCGCGAGCGGCCGCACGCGACGGCGGACAGTTGCGCAACCGCAGAGTGCGAGGAAGCGCGCCGGACACTGCAACAGCCCGTGCAACTGCGCAGCATTCCGCAAGCGCCCTGTTCAGCTAAGCGTCATTTTCAAAAAATGTGTGCTACTCCAGCAAAATTCTAAAAATAATATTCCAACAGCAGTTTTTATAGCTTTTTATTTAGGTACCAGTTTCGACTCCCCAGTAGAGTCATCTTCTGGCCCTATAGAAAGAACGACATAAGCTTCCAGTCATAAATGTATGTAACAGGTAATTAATATTTACGCCTGGGTTCCGTAGCAGACTTCAGAAGCAAAGCATTGTTACATGTGTGAAGAGCCTACATTGCTCGTGCAGTCTTCTACGGAAATCATGCTTAAATATTGGTTCCCTGTTGTATACATGTAGGACCAGATGCTTTTTGTCTTTCATGCTAAAGGGCCTGAAGATGACACTACTGAGGAGTCGAAACTGATAACCTAAATAAAATGATGTAAAAATAACGGCTGTTGGAATATTGTGTTTGCCAGCCGGTGTGGTCGAGTGGTTCTAGGCGCTTTAGTCTGGAACCGCCAGACCGCTACGGTCGCAGGTTCGAATCCTGCCTCGGGCGTGGATGTATGTGATGTCCTTAGGTTAGTTAGGTTTAAGTAGTTCTAAGTTTTAGGAGACTGATGACCTCAGATGTTAAGTCCCATAGTGCTCTGAGCTATTTGAACCATTTGAATATTGTGTTTACAATTCATCGATCGACAGCAGTAATACATTCCATAATTGCAAGATGGAATTACGTATTCCAAAATTAGTTGTCAGCACATGGAATGTGATACAAAAGCTATTCTTGTATTAATACCTCGTGATGACTGGGTGTTGTGTGATGTCCTTAGGTTAGTTAGGTTTAAGTAGTTCTAAGTTCTAGGGGACTGATGACCATAGCTGTTAAGTCCCATAGTGCTCAGAGCCATTTTTGCCTTGTATTAATGTCCAAATGATCTCGAAATGGAAACCACAGCGAAAATCCAATGAAGCTTTACACAGATGTGTTTGGTAGTGTCTACAGTATGACCATCCACCGCGTCAAGTCG
Source organism: Schistocerca americana (assembly GCF_021461395.2). Classification (NCBI taxonomy): domain Eukaryota; kingdom Metazoa; phylum Arthropoda; class Insecta; order Orthoptera; family Acrididae; genus Schistocerca; species Schistocerca americana. Next base: position 498,298,175 of record NC_060121.1, read on the forward strand.
CTCTTTTCATTTCTGAGCACAAAGCAAGCACGTAAAAATGCCTAAACAAATAGTGAGAGATTTCACCAGATTTCATGCAGCCTACATGATGTAAATGACAAGCATGTCCTTCTTCGTAACAACTTCGGCTAAGTCACAAAATTTTCGGAAATGAGTTCGAGCTACCAATTTAAAGTAGAAGTACATCACTATTAGGTGAAACAAGAATATAGTTCAAAATTGTCCATGTTTTCGTGTTACAAAGCAACGAAATTTTAGTCGTGTAACAGAATGGGCCAAGTCTTGCAGGCAGTTAATTCATGAACCACTGTGTCAAGGAACGAGCATCAATCTTCACGTCACCAGCATTTTCGTCTGGAGTCTTGTTCGATTATGCCACAACATGACCATGTCAGCAGGTAAAATAATTACTGATATTGGGAAGTACCAAAGACGAAATTTTTGGCTCAAAAAACAACTGACACAGTGACCAAAGGCAATATCCTTTCTCTCTCTAAAACAACAGACACAAAAAGTATCCTGCAGAAACAGTTTTGCTCAACATGAGAAGCCAACAATAATATTAAGAAGTGAAACGGCTTGTGCTGGTAATGATAGTTTCTGCGTGAATGGCTTGTATGAAACGCCTGATAATTTGATCTAAACGTCAGCTCACTGAAGACTTAAAAGAAGAGTCTTAGTCGGTACGTGCAAACTGCCTAACATAATAATGTTTCTATTAACACCTTGGTTATGTGCAGATCATTTTGTTGTTATTGTATTCGAGATTTAAGTGAACTACAAATTCTTATCGAGAGAAATGCCATTCTATATTTTCCTAAGTTTTCTGATGTTCTTTTTGATATGTTATATTGAAATCCTTCTTTTTATTGCGACAAAGAATAGCAGTTATAATGTCAATTTATTTTCATTCATTTTTAACAGAATTTTAGAATCTGTAAAGAGTACAGTTTTATTAGAAAAATGGTAAAATTATGTATAATTGCAACAAAAACAACAACAAATTAATACTTAAGTTAACAGAATATGGGTTTATTATTAATCAGATTTCAGAGAACAATAGAACTTAAAAATCAGACCATCAAGAATGTAAATACGAAGCAAATATGTTTTTGGCCATCATTCCTTTGTCTCTAGAGACTTCTGCACCCATCTTGAAAAATATGCCTTCAGTGACTTGATGGTTTTGTTGCTAGACGCTTCAGTTCTCGGTCGCACACTGAAGGGCCAATGAAGACGTTTCTGTAGCATTTTCGATGTAAACTGTTTAATGACCCACCTTGTAGCCCGGGCTTGGCTCCCTCTGATTTTCATCTCTGCTCACATCAATCGCTGGCTATGAAGACAACGTTTTGGAAGAGACAAGGACCTGCAGACTGGCGTAGACTATTGGCGGAAAGCACTCTATGACGAGAGTATTGAAAAGTTAGTATCACGCTACGAAAAATGTCAAAGTCCGAGCGGCGACTATGAAGAGAATGTGGTATGTGTAGCTGTGCGTTGCAAAGACACCTTTTATTTCCACCAGTCGGACTTTAATAAACAAACAGCTCTCGTATTTGACAGCAAAATCTGAGCCAGGCGAAATCCCCTCAGTCTTAAAGAGGAACGTAATAACTCCGGTTCCAAAGAAAGCAAGTGCTGATGACGTGAATATTAATTAAATATACGTTTAAGTTGTTTTCACGAAATATCAACACAAATTATTTACATAAAAATGGAAAAAAACTGATAGGAGCCGACTTCGGGGATGATCGCTGTTGTTACCGGAGAAATATAGGAACTCGCGAGATAATAATAACCCCATGACTTACATGAGGTTCAAGGCTGGCAAACATTTACAGCATCTCTACATTTACGCTTTTGACCATTTTGACTACATACAATCTTTGAACAGGGATAAAACACAGGAAGCGAAAGTTTATTTCAAACCTGTACGGAAACGAGACTGTGGTTATTACAGTGGCATGAATAGGAAGTAACAGCATTCTGTCTGTACACTGCACTAACAGTAAAGGAAACGATGTGTAAATATGGTGAGGGAATGAAGAGTTCCGGGAGAAGAGATAAAAACTTTTAGTGTTTTCTAAGGCATTGTAATTCTAACAGAAGTGGCAAAAGATTTACAAGGGCAATTGAATGAAATTGATGGTGTTTTGAGAAGACGTAAAAAATCAACATGAACAACAGCAAAACGTTTGTAATGCAATGTAATCGAATTAAGCAGCCGATACTGAGGGGACAAGATTAGAATGTAAGACACTAAAAATAGTAAATGAGTTTTATTATTTGAGCAGAAAAACAACCAATTATGGCCACTTGGAATGGTCATTTCATAAATACAAACTGTCAAGAGAAGGAAAAGTATGAGTGACATAATAGTGTCCATGGTACTCAGAAAAATGTTTAGGTTTTGTAACGACGTTTTGCATGGCTGATTAATGTGACTGTATTATCTGTATATGCAGTAATACGAATTATTATGAAATATACCGGGTTCACTCAGGTCTGAAGATGCTCACAGCTGATCGAAACTTATTACCTGGTTAATAAATTTTTGTAATGCATGATTGGATTTATAACAAAACAAATATTTCCTTGATAGCTATAAAACCTTATTGCGAATATGTCAAAACTAGTGAATATATAGTATTAGTCAACACACCACTCAAAAACTGATGAAAAGGCGAACTCTGGGAATTGTCCTCTGTCATTCGTGTACAAGTTTTTTGGGTGTTCAAATGGCTCTGAGCACTATGGGACTCAACTTCTGAGGTCATCAGTCCCCTAGAACTTAGAACTACTTAAACCTAACTAACCTAAGGACATCACACACATCCATGTCCGAGGCAGGATTCGAACCTGGGACCGTAGCGGTCTCGGGGTTCCAGACTGCAGCGCCTAGAACCGCACGGCCACTGCGGCCGGCTTTTGGGTGTTCCTCCGCAACCAGAATATATATAAGAATTGATCCACCTAAATTTTCTCGAACATATATGCCATATGGCTGATAAATTTGACATGACGTACGCCAGTAAATGCAGCAGCAACACAGGTGTCCATAGCAGTGGTGTGATAAATTTGCCTTTGATTGTTTGCTTAGAATATAAAGGCCCATACGCAACGCGTTTATTACAAGCAACTTAAATTGCCATGAATTTAAATTATCCACACATAACCTAAGGAAAGAAAGTAGTCAGGATGGTACTTGGACCGTATACAGCGGTGTTTAAAGATGATATAAGGCGAAGTAAATCGTCGTTAAACGTCTACAGAAAAGGTAAAGCCGACATGCGCTGCTACCTCGGCGTTTGCCTTGAAAAATGCAATACACTACGAACTACAGTTATAATGAATGCACTTACAGCGGCCAGAAGGTCAATAGCAGAGGGATTCGTAAGTGTTTCTCTGCCTGTGCCTGCAACTGTGCTGTACAGCGAAGTAAACTTCAGTCGCGCATGATACATTCTAACCGGAGATTCAGAATGTTAAAATGTGTGTGAATTCCTAAGGCACCAAACAGCGGAGATTATCGGTCCCTAGACATACTCACTACTTAAACTGACTAAAACTAACTTATGCTAAGAACAAAACACACACCCATGGCCGAGGGAGGAGTCGAACCTCCGGCGGGAGGTACCGGAGATTCATATGTAAATAACTGGTGATGTATTTGCAAATATGTGATGTGACGTAACGTCATAAAATCAGTCTTATTACTCTGTATTACCCAGCTGTTTCAGAAACAGTATACAGATTTAGCGATTTGTCTTCGGCGGTATGGAGCTGAACGGAAGAGTCATATTCGGCTCAATGAATTCTCGTCAAGGTTGTAATACCATTCCTGTTAAGCGGATAAAGCTCAGTGAAATAAACCAGTACATTCCTGTTTTTTCAGCAGAGGTTTATTTCTGCAAATAGATCAGCTCCTTAATCCAAAAGAAAATGTTGTGTTCCTGTGATCATGAAGAGATGATTGCAATAACGAGTTTTAGACTCCTAACCACTTTTTTTTTTTTTAATTTTTCGACTGAATCGATGCCGTTGTCTATCCTTTTTGCTGATCTACATCAAGTATCCGCTCTAGCCTGCTTTTTAAGTCATCAGCCCTCTGGCTGGTCTGATGCGGCCCGCCACGAATTCATCTCTTGTGCCAACCCCTCCATTCTCCGCCCCGATAGCTGAGTGGTTGCCAGCACGGTAGCTCAGCGTGTTCGGTCAGAAGGCCGATTCTTCTCTGTAATAAAAAAACTGAGTAAAGGAATCAATGCTCAGCTTCAACGAATGTCATGTGATATCCATCCAGACCAAACTAAACGAACAATACCGGTCGGCGTGACCGATTGCCGTCCTACGGGCCCGAATTCGATTCTCGGCTAGGTCGGTGATTTTATCCACTCAGGGACTGGGTGTTGTGCTGTCTTCATCATCATTTCATCATTTCATCCCCATCCGGCGCGCAGGTCGCCCAGTGTGGCGTTGAATGTTATAAGACCTGCACCAAGGCAGCCGGACCCGCTCCGCAAGGGGCCTCCCGGCCAATGACGCCAAACGCTCGTTTCCATTTAACCCCTCCGTTCCAGGGTAGCAATTGCAACCTACCTCCTCACTTATATAATGGATGTACCCCAGTCTCTGCCTTCTCTGCAGTTCTTACCCTCTACAGCTCTCTCTAGTACCATGGAAGATATTCCCAGATGTGTTAACAGATGTCTCATCATCCTGTTCCTCCACCTTGTCAGCGTTCTCCATTTTTTTTTTATCGCCGAATCGGCGGAGAATCTCTTCATTTCTTACCTTACGTCCACCTAAGTTTGAATATTCTTCTATAGCACCATACCTTAACTGCTTCGATTCTCTTCTATTCCAGTTTTCCCACAGTCCATGTCTCATTGCCATACAATTAAGTACTTTAAACGTCCATTCTCAGGAATATTATCCTGAAATTAAGGCCTGTATTTGATACTAGTAGACTTATCTTGATCAGAAACGCCCAGTTTTCCAGTGCTAGTCTGCTTTTTATATCCTCCGTGCTCCGTCCGTCATTGGTTACTTTCCTGGCTAGTTAGCAGGATTGCTTAACTATGTCTACTTCGTGATCACCAGTTATGATGTTAACTTCCACACTGTTCTCATTTCTGCTACTTCTCATGAGTTTCGTCTTTCTTCGACGTTCTCTACTCATTAGACTGTTCATTCCATTCAACAAAATGGCTCTGAGCTCAATGGGACCTAACATCTGAGGTCATCAGTCCCTTAGAACTTAGAACTACTTAAACCTAACTAACCTAAGGACATCACACACATCCATGCCTGAGGCAGGAGTTGAACCTGCGACCGTAGCGGTTGCGCGGTTCCAGACTGAAGCGCCTAGTACCGCTCGGCCACACCGGCCGGCCTCCATTCAACAGATCCTGTAATTGCTCTTCGCTTTCATTAAGGATAGCAATGTCATGAGCGAATCTTAACGCTGATATACTTTCATCTTGAATTTTAATCCCACTCTTGCATCTTTATTTTATTTCCGCCATTACTTCTTCGACGTTTAGGTTGAACAGCAGGGGCGAAAGACTGCATTCCTGTCTTGCACCCACTTTAATCCGTGCGCTTTGCCTTGGTCTTCCACTCTTAATGTTACTCCTTGGTTCTTGTACACACTGCGTCTTATCCGTCTTTCCCTACAGCGTACCCCAATTTTCTGAGAATTTCGAATACCTTAAACCATTTGAGAGTGTCGAACGCTTTTTCCAGGTCGACAAATAGTACGAACGTGTCTAGATTTTCCTTTACTCTTGCTTCCATTATCACCTTTCCTAAAGCCGAAGTGTTCGTCCTCTGACAGATCCTCAGCTTTCTTTTCCATTCTTCTGTAAGTTATTCTTGTCACCAACTTGGATGCATGAGCTGTTAAGCTGACTATGCGATTACTCTCATCTTCGGAATTGTGTAGGTAATGGTTTTTCCGAAAGTCTCATGGCATACCGCTAGTCTCATACATTCTAGACACCAACATTAATAATCGTTCAGTCTGGAACCGCAAGACCGCTACGGTCGCAGGTTCGAATCCTGCCTCGGGCATGGATGTTTGTGATGTCCTTAGGTTAGTTAGGTTTAACTAGTTCTAAGTTCTAGGGGACTAATGACCTCAGCAGTTGAGTCCCATAGTGCTCAGAGCCATTTGAACCATTAATAATCGTTCTGTTGGCACTCTGATTCTAATACTGGATCCCCTATATCTTCCCCATCGACTTCTGTTTATTCTTACATCACGTAATCAAGTACGTCCTCCCCCTCCTAGAGGCCCTCAGTGTATTCTTTCCTTATATCCACGCTCTCCTCTGTACTTAACAGTGGAATTGCCATTGCGCTCTTTAGTGTTACCGCCCATGCTTTCAATTTCACCAAAGGTTGTTTAGACTTTTCTATATAACGAAACAGTCCTTCCGACAAATCGTTCGTTTTTCGATTTCTTCACGTTATTCATGTAGCCATTTCGTCTTATCTTCCCTGCACTTTCTGTTTATTTCAGTGGCTTGTGTTTCTGTATTCCTCAATTTCCCTGAACATCTTTGCACTCGTTTCTTTCATTGATCGAGTCAATTATTTCTTTCGATACCCACTGTTTCATCGCTGTTACCTTCTTTGCGCCTATGTTTTACTTTCCAGATTCTGTGATGGCCGTTTTTAGAGATATCCACTCGTCTTCAACTGAACTGCCTACTGAGTCTTAATTATCGAAGCATCTATAGCCTCAGAGAACTTCAACCACATCACTTGATTCCTTAGTACTTCCGTAACCGACTTCTTTTTGCACTGATTATTCCTAATCAGTCTCTTAAATTTCGACCTACGAGGGTTATAAGGAAAGTAAGAACGATTGGTTGCAAAATGGAAAATGCAGTGAAAATCTGGCGAAGCTTTGCACAGATGCGTTGGGCACTGTGTCTAGTACGCCCGTCGATCGCATCACGTCGTTCTATTCAGTTCTGAGCTCACAGTGAGAACGTAAAGATGGCTGGAAATTAGCGTCTCCCACCAAGTACGATGGCCTGGCGCAAGATTTCGCCTGAAGTTATGCAGTCCACATAATATAACTGTCATGCGGTTCGTTCTACACGACAATTCTAGGCCTCACGCTGAGGGGGCAATGAAGATGCTCCTGCAGCACTCTCGATGGGAAATGTTTGATCACCCACATTACAGCCAGTAATTGGCTACCCCTGAGGTTCATCTCCGCTCAAATGAACCGCTGGCCATGAAGACAATATTTTGACACATACAACGAGCTGCAGTCCAGAGTAGAAAATTGTAGAAAGGCACTGGCGGCTGTCTTCTGTAACGAGGGAATTGAAAAGTTGGTACAGCGCTACGTCAGATTTCTAAGTCTGAGCGGCGACTGTGCAGAGAAGTAACTGGAAGGTGTAGCTAACCGTTGCAAATAAGACAGTTTTGATTTTCATTGTGGTTTCTATTTCGCCACCCATCGTTCCTTACTTTCCGAATAGCCCTCGTACTCTTCATCATTACCAGTCTGAGATCTGAGTCTACTTCTGCCTCAGAGTACGCCTTGCAATCCAATATCTGATTTCAGAATCTCTATCTGACCTTTTTGTACTCTAACTGAAATCTTCCTGTATCTCTAACCTTCTCCAAGTATAGCTCCTCTTCTTGTGATTCCTGAACAGGGTATTCACTGTTACTAATTGATACTTATTGCAGAACTCAGTTAGGCATTCTCCTCTTTCTACCTCTAAATCTATATTCTCAAGTAACCTTTTCTTCTTCTCACTCGTCTACAATCGGATTCCAATCTTCTATGACTGCTGAGAGCAATCCTGTCACTGAACTACGCAAAGTAACTTACTCTCTGTCCTACGTGGCCCGTTTACGTGCTCTGATCATTGTCTGTCCCTAAACTGTTCCTATCGTACTGGTCCTTCCATGGCCATGTTGTCTGCTCATAGGATTCTTCTTAGCACACTTCTATCTTCTACCACTAAGAGCTGTCTACAGACTTCTCTCCTCCACTATTCTTACTGGTACCTTTCCATTCGGTACTTTAATCCCACACTTAATGTTTAACATGCTTCGGTAACACTACAATACAATTGTTTCTAGGTTATTCCCACTCCAGTTTTCCTATGATACACATTTATAACTTCGGCCGACCTACATTAGAATCTTCTATTCCGTCCTGTGTCTTGAAATAATTCGTAGAAAAGCTTTTAATTTATTACGCAGATTAGAAATTATTTACTCTCCTTTTTATGATATTTATCTGCAGCAGTCTGTATTTACAGATTTTAACTATTTACAATCGATTTCTGAGCACTAAAGCCTCCATTTTCAGGCACAGAGCGGTAATCGATCCGATATACACACAGAAAGTGCAGATGATCAACATGAAGTAGATCATCAGGTGTGGCTTCACTGTAACCGCAGAGTACATCGATTATCACGTTATGTCACTGAAGATGAAATCTATCACAAACGGTCAAAATTAATTAATACAGTAAGTTGTTCAGAAATACAAACAACGATAAAAATAACAAGATATTTAGCAGCCAACGTCCCCATGTCTTGCAGCACTTGGAAGTAACAAGAATATATTCAATGTCTCGCTTTAGTCTATTGTTATATCTTGGTGCTTCCACTAACTTAAGTGACCTGCACAATTTCCATGTCTGACATACTAATGAAACTCCTTAGTACTGATATGCATCAGAGCAAATAAAATGGATGAAAAGCAGTGTACCATCTACAGAAAAAAATTATCTTAGCTCTTTAGACATCGTAATTTTTTTTTCTTCTGTAGTGTCTTCAGTCCATTCATTTCTCTAACACATTTGGTTCACTGTACTACATCTATTAGATTTTTATCTTTTTATTACTGTTGTGTGTGACAGCCGCGACCGTTCTCAAATAAATACCGTCTGAATGGGGCAGGACGGAATATTGAGAGACCTTTTCAGAGGGATGATCCTATCAGTAAGGTCCGCTCAGCATTAAAAGAGTAACTCTGTTAGCCCATCTTATTGACAAAAGTGACACTGAGCACATTGTGTACCTAGTTTTGTGTTTTGGTGAGATCAGATGACGAAGTTTCGTTAGTTCTACCAAGCAATTTACTCTGAGTAACCACACCGGTACTTACAACAACAGAAAAGCATGTAGTGTACACAATAATGACGATCAGTAGATGGGTAGCTTGCTGGCCGAACGTTCCTTGAAAACCTGAATATTGGCATTAAACGAGATTCATACACGTTAGTGGACTGTTTATAAAATTCGTAAGAAACTTGTCTTCCTTACCGAGTTTCATGTGTCATGGACAAATATAAAAGTTGTTGTAGCAAGCCTCAAGGATAAATTCGTCAATACATGTGAGAGAGGATCAGAAGGAACAGATACCATGCTATTTCCATGTTTAAGTACTATCAAAGATGAAATTTAGGCTGCTTTAAGAACAAAAAGCCAAGGGCGAGTTTCAGTGCCGACAGTAACTTACAACTACTGTGATACATAACCCATTAAGTTAAGCCCTATTCAGAATCGGATATCTCCGGAATTATTTGTGGAATCTAACCAAAAAGTTACACTGACCAACGGAAAGAATTTTTAGCGCAATTTTTAAGGAACATAATAATACAATGTGGGACAGTAACCTGGCCACCACTGCTTCTCATTTAAAGTCGCCAGAAAACAAAGCATTCAGTATTAACAAATCGATGTAGGTTCTCCACAAAACATGGAAACGTTAACTTACGGACTTTTGGAAGAATTGGGAATGTGTAACAGTTTTAGAGACAGGTCAGATAGAGTTTTAAACGAACGCAAAGACTTGCGACACAAGAAATTCCAAATCAGTTTTGTATCAGTTCCTTAACGAAGCTCTCGGACGCCTTAGGGCTCGCCAGAGTTGTCACAGGAGCAATACACATGATTATGCAGCACTGGAAAGCCTCATAGTGCCTGAATGCTAACGATCCTTTCCCTGTTATTCAAGCCTACTCAATAATCATCCGCATCCTGACAAATTATATAAAGTTAACCAGTTTCTCTCACATGATTACTCCTAAGTCGCCATAATCCATGAATAAAATAACACATCTGTTCACTCACCAGTAGCTAGACCACGCACCACAAAACGTAATACTTCAATGACAACACAGGTCAAATAGTGAAGACAAAATGAAACATTGCCCATGGTCAGCACTGTATTTCCCGTCAGCACATGAAGGCACCTAGAAATTCTTGCCAAATTCTACACCCTACAAAGCTTTAATCCAGTCCATTTTCTCTTACGGCATACGCTCTGCCTCGATTTCTATATTCGCCTACAATCAATAGTGGCGTTTTGAGAGTTCAGCCTCAGTGGGCCCTTTGATCTTCTAATGTAAAGTGTGATGACGATAGGGCTTGGTCATTATGTAAACAAACCATGCTTGTGTGCTCTTACGAATGTAATCAATGACATCAACAACAACAACAACAAATGTTCAAAAATGTGTGATATCTTATGGGACTGAACTGCTAAGGTCATCAGTCAATAAGCTTACACACTACCTAACCTAAATTATCCTAAGTACTAACACGCACACCCATGCCTCCTGAGGGAGGACTCGAACCTCTGCCGGGACCAGCCGCACAGTCCATGACTGTAGCGCCTTTGACAGCTCGGCTAATCCCGCGCGGCACATCACTTGTGTAAACAAACTGCCCACTTGGTTGACCCCTTATATAAATAGTGACATCATTTTCGTAAGCAACCTGTCCTCTTGAGATCGTACCATTTATTTATTTACGTCCCAGGGGTTTATTCCCTTCCAAGTTGCTACTCCACCCCTCCTCCTCTTCCTCACTCCCCCACTCCTCTAGGCCATTTGGATGATGCATAAATGGCACGGCAAGCTGAATTACTACGATACTTAACGTCATACACTTGGACATTTCAGTAAACGTATGCAAAATGATGGGGCATCGTACTATAATTTATGTTCCAATATGTTATTCCATTTTCCTAATTATTGTAATTTATGACCCAATATCAAAATATTTCTGCCTCTATATTTACATCATCCTTATTTTAATTATGATCATTTATGATCTCAAAACGATTTCATACATGCCCAGTGGCATATTCTGCAATTTATGACGGCCTTCCTTTTCTGTATTTGGGGATTTGGGACAATTAGTTACAGTTTTGCGGCAATTTGTTGCAATTTACCCAATTTTTTCTGGCATTCCAACATACTGCCGCTTTGCATTTGTTTATTTACAGCTTTGGGGCAATTAATTACAGTTCTGTGGCAACTTGTTATAGTACAGACATGTGTCTCATCTCTCCCCAATATTTATTGCTCCCAACTTCTACCTCACATTCCAGTTGCTTCCACAACATAATGCTTTTTTCTATGCGTATCTATAAAATCCGTCTATTACATATCAATACATTCGATTACCTTACCACTCATAACGTAGCACTTACTTGTACAATTTGTTGCCTACACCTGTACGATGTATTATATTAATAAAGTTATATGACTTATGTACATATATTATGAAAAGTGGTATACATAGGGAGTAATCCGAGTTTTAATGGAAAAATTATATACAGGGTGAATCACCTAAATATTGCACCGTAGATAGTGCTGAAATTGAAAGTGCTATTGATGTGTGGCTTTCACAGAATGGATTGGTAGTCAGGGGCTCGTATTGTTAGCTAATCAACAGATTGTAATAGTACTAAGAAAGTGTATTCTTTGCGCAAACATACACCTTTTTAAATGGCTCAGTGAGTAATGACATTAACAATCTAAAAGTAGGATGAATAAGAATGTCATTGACGTCTGTTGCAGCATTCAGTGCTAACCGTTTACGAGGTATCGTATTTTGAACAGTTGCACACTGACATATTTTTCATCTTTCACACTGCGTAACTGCTAGATAGGATGTCCTTATGTTTGCTGACTGTGGTCTTGTGTGTTCCTTGAGCGCACTGTGACTTCCTAACTAGGTAGTGTGTTACAGTCCAAGCAGCAGGTCGTGAGTGGGCTATAGGATTTACCAATTCAGAAAAATGCGACACGCTCATGGTGTATCGATAGTGTAGGAAGAATGCAGTTCATTCTTGTACAGTGTGCGTAGCAAGTTATCCTAACTGACGCCAACGATCTCTGCAATTATTTATCAACGTCTTCAGCCAGCTACGTCAAAGTGGTAGGGTAACACTTAGACAACAACAGGAAACAAGTGTTTGTAGAAGAGGGGGAAATTAATGTTCTTACTGCTGTTGCAATTGATCCGCACGTTAGCTCCTGCAGAATAATAAGAGGAAGTGGCATGCATCAGGAAAGTGTCCTATGCGTTCTCCATTGACATAGGTTCCATCGCTATCAAGAACTCTCTCCATCTGTCTCCATCAGGAGCTGCATAGAAACGATCATGTGACTGTGTTTTCTTCTGAATATTGGCATGAAGACAGGATACTCTAGATATATCATGTATCTCGTTTACTGATGAAGCCACATTTACCAATCATGGCCAGGTAAACCGCTGAAACATGCACTATTGGTATGTTGAGCATCCCAGTTGGCTCCATCAGGTGGAACATTAGCGTCCATGTAGTGTCTAATGTGGGATAGTGAAGCATCAGTTCAGAAGCTTGTTTTCCATTGACGGAACACTGAACACGCACAGGTATTGTAACTTCCTGACAGACCATTTTCCACGGATATTAGAAGTCGTTCCTCCGTTGACTAGGGGTAACCTATGCTAGTAACGCGATGGCTGTCCAGCCCATACTGCACGAAGCATTACAGCATGTCTTCACGAACCGTTTCCAAATCTTTGGATTGGATACAGAGGACCTGTATCTTGACCAGCCCATTATCCAGAGTTGATCTCTGTAGACTTTTTCTGTGGACAAGCTGAAATACGCTGTCTACAAGGACGTACCAACTGCACCCGATGGTATGTAACGGCATATTACTGCAGTCTTCTCGGACATCTCTGCTGAAATGCTACCACATGTGCAGCAGTCGTTTCATACCAGACTTGAAGCATGTATTTCCGCTGCTGATGGTCATTTTGAACACAACCTGTGATGGTCAGTTGTCTCATTACTGGTCAGAATCCATATAACTAGTTTATGTATTTGTGTTGTTCTTTAGTGTGGGTTACCACAGGTACAGTACAGTTGTCGGTGTGGGAACTATTCAAAATACGATACCTCGTAAACGACTCGCACTGAATCATGCAACAGACACCACTGACATCCTAAGTTACACTACTTTTAGTCTGTTAATGTCAGTAGGCATTGTTCCATTAAAAAAGGTTCTGTGAACAAAAATTACACTTTCTAAGTATTATTAGATTCTGTTTATTAGCTAACAATACGAGCCCCAGACTACTAATTCATTATGTGAAAACCACACGTCTATAGCACTTACCACTTCCGCATATTTTGCGGTGCAACTTTTAAATGACACTCTATGTAAGAGGGAGGTGACACTAAATATGTTTGCTTTAACAGAAGGTGACGAGGCATTCAAAGTTATACATCAAATTACGTATGGTCTGTGTTTAATAAACTTTGCAAGCACATACTGCAAAATAATGATCATAATTGTGACAATTTACAACATGTTACAGAAAATTTCTGACACGCTATTGTTGGAAAAAATCTTTGTCTGAAAACCTTGCGGGTAAATAGCATAAGAATACATCCACTGCAAATTACAATTGCATCGCTATATTTAGTATCGGGAGTGCATCACAGAGATAAATACGTGATTATTTATGAAAAACTAAGTTAGTGTCACCCTCTTCCTTTAAAAAGTGGGATCACTACAGCTCTACAATTAATAAGTAGGGAAATGGTACACTTCGATGTTGGAAATGCGTGCTACATAGTGCGGAACAGGAATCTGTGGCCCCAAAATTCCACACAGAACGCATATACTCATAACGTCCGACTAATGACTCCACAAAGCACACTTAAGAATGTAGGGGCGATGCTGCGTAAGGTAGACAGAATTTGGAAGCTGGAACAGATAGTTGAATAATCTCTCAAAAGCAAAAAAACAGAAAATGTTTTAGATGAAACCGTCGTGTTTACTTTCGAGCGTGTTGCCCCCATTCACTTTCCCAGCACCACATATTAACCAGGGCGGCAGTGACAGTTGCCCCTGTGAGATGTAATGCTTGCTTGGAAGTGACACCTCGAATTAAAAAGACACTGAGGCTGATACTTTAATAAATATACACAACTAACTTTCCTTCCTATGAAAGTATAGAGGAGAAGTGTGCATACAAAACACATGCATGTTTACTGTTGTAATGGATGTGTATGATTACAGACCACCAATCGTGGATCACAGTAATAAAAAATTGAGCAAGCAGATTGGGGGTTGACTTTAGAATATTATTCCAGCAATACAATCAAATATAGATGTTACTGAATTATGTTTAGATCCCACAAACAATGGTATTCCACAGGTCCTACGAAAAAGAACCAGTGTGTGGAATGGAATTCAAACGTTCCCTAGTAAAGAAACTGCTCCTTTAAGCGCAGTTAATGTGTTACGGAAGCGGAACTGGTGAAGAGAATGGCAAATAGATTATATGGCAAAATAACGATCTTAAGGGACCAATATAAACTGCTATTGTTAAAAGAGTAATGTATAATTAGAAGTGCGGCAGTAAAGCCTATTTTATCATTGCTCTGGAGGACTATTAATTCGTCTTTCCCTACTTGCTCGCCATTAATATACGTTCGATTACAAGTACGGTCTTTCAGAATTTAGCTTATCATGTTAGTTGTTTAAACAACAATATAGGGAGGGGTATTAGAGTCTAATTGTGTCAAAAATACGTAGAGGACTGGGCATTAAACGTCTCGTTATCCCACAGCCTTTATAAAAAATACACCCCAAATTATTACTGTTCTCAACAAATACTGTTATTCTGCAGGTAGTAACATATTACAAGTACACAGGAGAAGAAAGACATTATTATATTATTACAGTGTTATTGGAAACTGTGAAATACCTGGGAAAATCATCTGGAGTGTACTAAAGTGGAATAGCTACATATGCCTGGTTGAGAGAAATTTTAAGAAAAGGCAATTCATCCACCCAGGAAGTGGCTTAAAAATCACAGTTCGAAGTCTAGAGAGGTGCTGTCGTCATTACACCGAATGAGTCATCAGACGGAATGAGGAATATTACATTTTGCTGTAATTATCACTACTCAATCAGTAGGACAGTGACATATGTATACCCCACACTAGATATTACAGAAACTCTGAGTAATTCAGAAGAGTGTAAGTATTTTTGCCCAGCAGCTCTAAACGTAATGTTTTTCGACTGGTAGGCACAGCTATGTTAATATTCACTGGCAGTTGTGCAGAAACATTTAATGTTATTGTGTATGCAAAGTGTAGCCCGCACAGTGCACTAGAGGTAGCTAAAAGTGGAGTTAGTTCGTTGCTGCTGGAATATTGGCTATTCTAGGTATCGGAGGATTCTACTGTGCGAAGAAAAATATAAAATTCCTTTTTGCATCATTAGGTAACAGATTACATTCTGCCCGTCAACCCAGCGTCTTTGGTAAGTAATGTGACTAATAGAGTTGTTTATAAAATAACTTCAGTGCTTGTCAGTAATAAAAGATATGTTTCATTTGCGAGGGAAACCCCATTTAGCATCCCTGTAGAAGACCCATGACCTTCGCATAGACGCCACAGTACCTATGTCGTTATTTTGCAGCGGTTTCGTACACTTAAATTATGTGACTGAAGTGTTTGTGTAGGGGAATACAGGAAGGAATAGTATATTGGGATGTTGGAATGTTAATAACATCCCATTTCTGAAATATAAAATTACAAGAGTGTATTTAAGACATGCGGTTGCTCACTCCCCCTTTACGTGATGAATATGGCGAAGGATGAATTGAATAAAAGATATCTGTTCTCTGAGTGGTAAGTGGTGCTGGAGGGGTGGGGGTTATTACACTGCATGCACGAACCAGCAGTCGCATTGCTTCATTCCTCTGTACGCCACAGTGATATCTGACAGGGGCCGGCAGTGACCACAAGCACTGTAGAGGATGACAGGCACTGGCACAGTGTGGACGAACATAACTTCCCACATGTTTGCTTGTTTTAAACAAAGTGTGTACCTCTCCACTTCCTATCCCAGTGGTGGTAGTTATGGTAGCACAAGTGTGAAACATTAGTATAATTTTTTGATGACGTGGGTGTGTACATATTTGTTGTAGAAACATTTTTACCAGAATTTTTATTTTATTTCTTGCTGTAATATATAACTCTACCATAATCATGTAGTATCAGATATCTCCAAGACAGCCGGATAGGGATGTCATTGTGTGCAGGCCATAATTTTCTTAATACACTAATAATACAGGGAGAAGATCCATAGAGGGAAACTTGGATTGGGTACACAACAAGGGTGTAGGTGATAAAGTTTATACAGTCGTTAAAACATTTGAAGTCTCGTATTTACATGTGTCTTTGGATGACGACCTTCAAAAGTTGATATTTGAAATAGTGGGATGGTGGGATTGCACCAAACCGATACAAATTGCAATATAAATGAAAATAATTGTCTCAAAACTGTAAATATAGAAAGGAAATATGTTGCAGTATCAGACATAATCGGCCAAATTGCAAGAAATTGCCCCAAAACTGTAACTAATTGCCCAAAACTGTAAATATAGAAATTGAAGGCAGTCATACATTGCAGAAAATACCACTGGACAGTAATAACGCCGGTTTTGGGCCGTAAATCATACTGATTAAGCAAATGTAGAGGCAGCCATATTTTGATAGTGGGACATAAGTGATGTTAATTCAAATAGTGGAATAACATACTGGGGCAAACATTACAAGATAATGAGTCGTGAATCTTCACATGTGTACTGAAATGTCGAAGTGTCTGATGCCATAAATCATAGTAATTCAGCTTACCATGCCATTTATGCTTCATCCAAATCGACTACAACAGTTGGGAAACGAGGGAAGGGAGAAGAGAGCTGGAGGCAGCAACTTCAAAGTGGATGAACATTTGCGGATCAAATAAGTAAACGACATGAGCACAAGTGGAGCACGTTTCCAAACCACATCTTTTCGAAAACACTCTTCCTCTAACAATCCTCTTCACCTACTGTTTTTATACAGTCCATTAAGTGAAGTGTCTCATTTTTGTTAGTACTGTTGTCATATGAGTGCGTATAATAAAAACTGACAACAACATTTCATTTGAAATCTTAAATATGGAACCACTTGTTTCCCCAGCCTAAAAACAACGTAATCTGTGATCTGTTTTGTCTCCGTTTTTAAGGGCAGCAATAATCAAGGTTTTCTTAAAATGCTTTTATTATCGACAGCTTACTTGAAAATGGCCTGACGTCGAAATTATTCAATGGTGCATACATGAAGTTCAACAATTGGAGGCGATATAGAGTCATAAGTGTTCATGGAACTGTGGATCTCACTTCAAAGAAAAACATCTTGAGAAATAGTCAATCCTTGTTTTAGTTATGACACAGCGTTCAGACCAATGAATAAATTGAGTAAAATATATTATTTGCTGTAGCTGATGATCTTCATGTGTGCCTGTTGTCGAGTGCAGTCATCTCCGTCCAGCCAATCAGAGCTATGTTTTCTGTTATTTTCCTAAATCTCTCCAGGCTTGGATGTTTCCTCTGAAGAGAACACGTCCAATTTCGTTCCCTGTGCTCTCGTATGTCGACATTGTGCCCCTTCTCTAATGATCGCCCTTTCGACGGGACGTTAAACACTAATCTTCGTTCCTTGAGGGTAATCTAGGATCTCTGCATCTCATTCACCTTTTTGGTTGAGTAAATAAATATTGGATGAAAACTAGTTGGATAGGGAATCAGATGTGATTCTTACTAGAGGAAAGTAATGTAGGAGTACGCTACTTTATTTCGTTCAATTTTAAAGGCTAGTGATAAATAAATGTGATGCATATTGACCTTATGTTAATGAAATAAATTACATTTTCATACTTTGTGAGAGTTAACCTGTATACTAAAAATTAAAGAGACTTTCCAAACGCAGCCATAAATGGTTTATACCTCAGGATTCTTGAAGCAGAATAACTTTCTAAGGAAGATCATGAAACGTACATTCTCCCTCCATATACGAATATATCTAGAACATTTTTGCACAGTTTTACGTCATGTGTTTAATTACAGAACCGATAAACTACGAAATAGCCCCGCTATAATGTAATTAACTAAGTGAAGTGGTACTTCGAGAAAGTGGGTAATAAAAGAACAAATATTTCAGGATGAAGTCTGTGTACACTAAATGGTGCGTTACTTGTTTTATCTGACTGTAATAAAGCATATACTGCAGGATGATTATATATGAGTTCACGGAAGTGTGTAATAAACCTCGATGTTGATAAATAGACTCCCTGACTACAAAAATAGTTTTTATACTGCTCAAAAGGCGGTGAACGAGTAGCAATTGCAGGTAGAATTATGGGCGACTTACCTACTGTAGTGGCGTGAGGATATTATTCATCATGGTTAATTATTAAGAACAGAATCTGCGATAAAAGGAAATGTCATGAACCGTAAGTTGATTTTTTACACAGAGTCGAAATAAACTTGCTAATGTCAGCGGCATCCCTCACACAACTATTCCTTTTGTAAGGAGTAATTTTGTTAGTTCGTGTAGGTGATAAGAAAATAAATATTAATAATATTCTTTGTACGTGACTTATTACTTACTATAGAAAGTGAGAAGGACCATCCAATCGAATGGGTAAGTTAATTAGCATAGAAGTAACACTACAAACAAACAACGCAAGTACCAGAGTGATTAAGGTTAACAAACTCGGCAATGACTGTCTACCGATAAAAACTGAAGACCTAATAGCATGCGAAAAGTATTATCAACTAACAAATGGAATTACAGAGCAGTCAGAACAAGAAATTTACTAGTATTAGGATGCTGAAGGAGATAGAAAGTGGCATCCAGGACACAAATCTACTGATGTCAAGCCTTAGCCTAGAACTGAAGATCTAGTTTCTTTGACTGGGTTTGTGTTAATGGGTGTTGCGAGGTATTTAAAGGTTGGAGGAGAAGAACCTATAGCTATTTTAAGTAAGTTGGGAGCTGCTTAGTGAGACACTTGTTAATGTATGCTAAGGCATGTTGGGACAGTCAACATGGAGCTGGAAGGAAAATTTCATAGAGAAACACTAGAATGGTCGAATGTAGAACTGCTATGGCGGTTCCAGCGCACCCCTCTGCCCTGTGTTCGGATGTAGAGACAGTTTTGCAAATACACTCCTGGAAATTGAAATAAGAACACCGTGAATTCATTGTCCCAGGAAGGGGAAACTTTATTGACACATTCCTGGGGTCAGATACATCACATGATCACACTCACAGAACCACAGGCACATAGACACAGGCAACAGAGCATGCACAATGTCGGCACTAGTACAGTGTATATCCACCTTTCGCAGCAATGCAGGCTGCTATTCTCCCATGGAGACGATCGTAGAGATGCTGGATGTAGTCCTGTGGAACGGCTTGCCATGCCATTTCCACCTGGCGCCTCAGTTGGACCAGCGTTCGTGCTGGACGTGCAGACCGCGTGAGACGACGCTTCATCCAGTCCCAAACATGCTCAATGAGGGACAGATCCGGAGATCTTGCTGGCCAGGGTAGTTGACTTACACCTTCTAGAGCACGTTGGGTGGCACGGGATACATGCGGACGTGCATTGTCCTGTTGGAACAGCAAGTTCCCTTGCCGGTCTAGGAATGGTAGAACGATGGGTTCGATGACGGTTTGGATGTACCGTGCACTATTCAGTGTCCCCTCGACGATCACCAGTGGTGTACGGCCAGTGTAGGAGATCGCTCCCCACACCATGATGCCGGGTGTTGGCCCTGTGTGCCTCGGTCGTATGCAGTCCTGATTGTGGCGCTCACCTGCACGGCGCCAAACACGCATACGACCATCATTGGCACCAAGGCAGAAGCGACTCTCATTGCTGAAGACGACACGTCTCCATTCGTCCCTCCATTCACGCCTGTCGCGACAACACTGGAGGCGGGCTGCACGATGTTGGGGCGTGAGCGGAAGACGGCCTAACGGTGTGCGGGACCGTAGCCCAGCTTCATGGAGACGGTTGCGAATGGTCCTCGCCGATACCCCAGGAGCAACAGTGTCCCTAATTTGCTGGGAAGTGGCGGTGCGGTCCCCTACGGCACTGCGTAGGATCCTACGGTCTTGGCGTGCATCCGTGCGTCGCTGCGGTCCGGTCCCAGGTCGACGGGCACGTCCACCTTCCGCCGACCACTGGCGACAACATCGATGTACTGCGATTCGTCATGGGGACATTTAGTCAGCGCGAGAGCGTTACGGAGATGCTGAACAAGCTCCAGTGGCGGACACTTCAAGAAAGGCGTTACGCAATACGGAGAGGTTTATTATCGAAATTAAGAGAGAGCACATTCCGGGAAGAGATGGGCAACATATTACTACCGCCCACATATATCCCGCGTAATGATCACAACGAAAAGATCCGAGAAATTAGAGCAAATACGGAGACTTACAAGCAGTCGTTCTTCCCACGCACAATTCGTGAATGGAACAGGGAAGGGGGGATCAGATAGTGGTACAATAAGTACCCTCCGCCACACACCGTAAGGTAGCTCGCGGAGTATAGATGTAGATGTAGATGTAGATGTGGAGACCTCACGCCCCACGTGTTGAGCAATTCGGCGGTACGTCCACCCGGCCTCCCGCATGCCCACTATACGCCCTCGCTCAAAGTCCGTCAACTGCACATACGGTTCACGTCCACGCTGTCGCGGCATGCTACCAGTTTTAAAGACTGCGATGGAGCTCCGTATGGCACGGCAAACTGGCTGACACTGACGGCGGCGGTGCAGAAATGCTGCGCAGCTAGCGCCATTCGACGGCCAACACTGCGGTTCCTGGTGTGTCCGCTGTGCCGTGCGTGTGATCATTGCTTGTACAGCCCTCTCGCGGTGTCCGGAGCAAGTATGGTGGGTCTGACACACCGGTGTCAATGTGTTCTTTTTTCCATTTCCAGGAGTGTATTTTCTGGTTGTATAGAGTCAGGAGAAGGGTAATTGATGTCATAATCACAGCTGTCACAAAGCAGGATCGCACTGGTAGAAAATTTAAAAAATGATGGATGGAGTTCGTGTGGAACTTAAGAAAAAATCCAGTGAAACAATCAATCACAGCCCATTATTTTACCGGACGTTAACATGAAGCATCAGTGATTAAAACGAAATAGCCCATCAGTATTGCGCCATGTTCAAAATTATCCAAACGACCTTAATTACTTATCAAAATACGTCCAAATGTTCACAATACCATAGGTTTTCCATATAGAAAATAATACATAAGCTTCACCTGAATTGCATAAATTAGCATGTTAAAAATGTATGCAAGCATTCTTAATTTTGTTCTCTGTCCAAAAATATTTGGATGGCGTTATTTTATCTGAAAATACGTAAGGACACACACACACACACACACACACACACACACACACACACAAGACAGAGAAAGATATTACGTAGACATCTCCATACTTGAATGTAACAGTGGGGTGGGTGGATGAATGGGACACAGAAGGGGTTAACTGTCTCCGCACTGGATGTCACATATGTCTATGGAGATCTTGTTAAGTCAGTACCACTAACAGCTGGAATGATGTGACACGAGATAATACTCACAAAGAATGTCACTGAAAGTGTGACAACAAGCTACCGTTGTCATCTACATCTACATCTACGTGATTACTCTGCTATTCACAATAAAGTGCCTGGTAGAGTGTTCAACGAACCACCTTCAAGCTGTCTCTCTACCGTTCCACTGTCATACGGCGTGCGGGAAAAACGAGCACTTAAATTTTTCTGTGCGAGTTCTGATTTCTCTTATTTTATCGTGATGATCATCTCTCCCTATGTAGAAGGTGTGGTAGGTTCTTTTATGTGTTTGTCTATTTTTTTTTTTGTCTGTTGTCGATGTACTATGCTCGCAGTAAAAGGTCGTAACAACGTGATAAATTGTCTCTGATAGTGCTGTTAAAAGTATTACTGTTTGTTGCTCGTATGAAGAGTCTTGGGAGAGACGGCTGGATATTTTTAGCAATTATTCGTACATGAGATTGCAGGTTCCAGTGCTGTTGTCCACGTCTCTTCCCGTACGCGTCGCATTCAATCTGAAACAATTTTGCTATTTCAGTACTTCCAAAAATACTAATAAAGATCGTGACGCTCACCTTTGTTCTCATGTAATAATAACGGTTTATTGTGTCTCCTGCACAATTCTCCACATAACATCAAAAGAAGTGAACAGAAAACTCTAGTTACCCTTAGTTACGAGTAAACCACAGAGAGAGTAATATTCCGAGTCAACGACATAATTATTATAGAGTCTCTCACATACTGTCTTTGTCACTTAGCTTTCTCACAGTCGATCAGTACATTACATATTTATTAGACTACAGCGGGTGCCAACAGACTGTTTTCGCAATCGTAGGAGAAACCTAGTGATTGAAATTACGAAAAACGCCCTTGTTTTAATGATTGTCACTCCAATTCAAGTAGCATGTCTGTGGCACTATCTCCCCTATTTCGAGGTAGTACAAAACGAGCTGCACTCCTTTGAACTTCTTCGATGTCACCCGTCAGTTCCACCTGATGCGGCTCCCACACCGCACAGCAATACTCCAGAATATGGCGGACAAGTGTGGTGTAAGCAGTCTCTTTATTAGACCGTTGCACCCTCTAAGTGTTCTGCCAATGAATTGCAGTCTTGGGTTTGCTCTACCCACAATTTAGGTTATTTATAATTGTAATCTCTAGGTATTTAGTTGAATTTAAAGTCTTAAAATTTGTGTGACTTATCGCGTAATCTAAATTTAGTGGATTTCTTTTAGTACTTATGTGAATAATTTCACACTTTTCTTTATTCGGGGTCAATTGCCAATTTTCGCACCATACTGATATCTTATCTAAATCATTTTGCAATTCGTTTTGGTCATTTCATGATTTTACAAGACGGTATATGATAGCATCATCTGCACACTATCTAACAGGGCTACTCAGATTGTCTCCTATGTCGTTAATATAGTTCAGGAAGAACAGAGGGCCTATAACACTTCCCTGGGGAACACCGGATGTTACTGCTATTTTACTCGATGACTTTCCGTCTGTTACTACGAACTGAGATCTTTCTGACTGGAAATCACGAATCCAGTCACATAACTGATTCGATATTCCATAGGCACGAAGTTTGGTTAGAAGACGCTTGTGGGGAACGGTGTCGAAAACCTTCTGGAAATAAAAAAATATGGACTCAATTTGACATGCCCTGTCGATAGCACTCATTACTTCATGAATATAAAGAGCTAGTTATGTTTCACAAGAACGATGTTTTCTGAATCCGTCCTGACTATGTGTCAATAAACCGTTTTCTTCTAAGTAATTCATAATGTTCGAACATAGTATATGTTCCAAAACCCTACTGCAGATCGACGTTAGTGATATGGGCCTGTAATTCAGCGGATTACTCGTATTTCCATTTTTGGGTATTGGTTACTGTCAATATTGCATTCTGCCGTTTTTGATTGCACATTTATGTACAGGATGCATAAATAACACCAGTCTTATGTTCTTACAAGCAGTAGTTTGTGGAGTCATTGGCAAATTATTGGAATTTCAGACGTTTAAAGCTACCAGTATTATAGCGACATTATGTACTTATATAACTGCTATGTTTTCCACTAGTTACTTTCAGTTACTTTCCAAAGTCAGACATTATAATGAGTCCATGATGGGTAAAATAAACTTCATATTGCAGCACTAAACGTTTATTATCTTCTACTGATGATCTCAACTTATACTATTGCACAGTGGGGACTTTGATGTGTCTGGTACTGGACAGCAGATGATGACTGCCACTACCCTCATTATCTATAACATTAGCACGTCTCATAATAATTATTCTATGTCTTGTTTGCTTGTACTGACTTAGTAGATCTTACACCACAACAGTCTATTCGAATGCACCTTGTGCACAGAAACGTTTAAACGTCATTAACCTTACTCCACAACTGAGGCTGTGAAAATCAAAATCGACCAGCAGTGATTTCCCATTAGCTTCTTGAAATAATCCTTACCTAAGTTTGTTCGTAAATTATTTACAATCCTACTACTACCACTTCTTCTATAGTTAAAGTGTATCTGCAAACTCAGTATGACTTGTAGTCTTTTTAGAGTGGCAACTCATAGATATTTGGAGTACACATCAATTCCTGTTCACTTCTTCAGCTAATTCAGCTTTAATGTTCATTAGAACAAAAGCAACACCTCCTTAGAAATAGAAGTCATCACCAAAAATACAGCCACGCGGGATTAGCCAAGCGGTCTGAGGCGCTGCAGTCATGGACTGTGCAGCTGGTCCCGGCGGAGTTTCGAGTCCTCCCTCGGGCATGGGTGTGTGTGTTTGTCCTTAGGATAATTTAGGTTAAGTAGTGTGTAAGCTTAGGGACTGATGACCTCAGCAGTTAAGTCCCATAAGATTTCACACACATTTGAACATTTTTGAACCAAAAATACAAGGTGGTTCAAAAAGAATACCACACCTTTGAAAATCTGTTTTTAATCAAAGTAACATGACAGAACATTAGGTAATTAATCAATGTGAAGGGCACTTAACAAACCTTTTTTTTTCAGTAGAAAACAAGTCCATAAATGTTCTATATGACCCCCTCCAGACACTCAAGCGACAACACCCCAGCACTCGAAACCGTTCCATACTCTTTGTAGCAACTCCGGCGTAACGGTTTGGATAGTTGCAGTTATTACTTCAAGTAATTCCCGTGTGTTAGCTGGTATAGGTGGTCGAAACGCCTTATTTTTAACGTATCCCAGCAAAAAAAAAAAATTCACAGAGGCTGAGGTCAGGGCTTCTTCGAGGCCAGTGATGAAGTGCTCTGTCACGAGCTGGCTGGCGGCCGATCCATTGCTGTGGGTGCTTTTCGTTCAAATAAGCATGTGCACCTAAGTGCCAATGCAGTGGTGCCCCATCCTGCTGAAATAGGAATTGACGTGCTTCTTCTTCGAGTTGTGGGGAACAACCACTTCTGCTACATTTCCAGATAGGTTTGCCCAGTAACGGTTGCATCTTCGAAGAAAATAGAAAAACAAATTTTATTGCCTGTTAGGCAATCACACAAAACTTTCACCTTAGGTAAATTACGTTCACGCTGAATTGCTTCCCAGCGGATTGTCAGTGCCCCATACACCGACATTGTGCCGATTGATTCCCCTGTCATATAAAATGTTGCTTCATGTCTAAACACAATATGAACCTGTCATCCATTTCCATTTGCTCTAGGACAATTCGCACAACTCGATCCTTTTCACTTTATCAGCGTCGGACAGGGCTTTAACTAATCGTAGATGATACGGTTGTGAAATTTTCAGCTCTCTGCTAGCTCTGCAGATCGATTTTCAAGGACTGCAAGCAAATTCTTCCTGAATGCGGCCAACATTTTCTTCGCTCCTGCGGGGCCGTCCGGAACATTTCCCTTTGCACAAAAATCCTTCCCTTGTGAATTGTGTATACTAACGTTTGATACACCATCTATCGGGAGGGTTGAACACCGTGCTTGGTGCGAAATCCACACTGAACAATTGTTGTCGATTCACTTCTGCCATACTTGATAACACAAAAACTTTGTTGAGCTGTCGTCATATCTCCACTAAGGTTACATGGCCAACAGCGCTCCTTGAGACCAAATGAGCAAACAAATGAAACTTCTGAGCTTCCTTCAGTCGGTGACAGAAAGAGCAGAGTTCTCGATTTTCAAAGTTGTGGTATTCTTTTTGAATCAACCTGTATATTACAGAGAAGCAGGGAAAAACCAAACTACTCAAATAATAAAACCTCTAGACATAATGTAATTATGAAACATTCAACTTCTTTCTTTGTATATCAGACATTGAAACATATTTATTCACCTTCATTACTTTTTAGAATACTAGTAGACCATTAAAATTCAAATAAATTAATAAACATTTACAGTAGCTCAGCACGTTTTAACTCAACAGCTGTATCTTCCTTGATAAATTCGAACTGGCGCTGATCTGCGTTTTGTTGACTTTTCTTTTTGGCATCAGCTTTCTGACTGGTCCGATGTGGTCCACCACGAATTCCTCACATGTATCAACCTTTTCATCTCAGAGAAGCATTAGCAACCTCAATTATTTTCTGGATGTATTCGATTCTGACATTCTACTCCTTTTCACGTTTGTCAGACCTCAGCAAAAACACCCTGTGAGTGCATTAGCGTCTCTAGAATCAGTGACTGGAATTAGGAGTGGAGCCTTATTCTAGGACAGAGCACATTGGTGTTTAGCTGTAACAGTTTGTTTGGTTTCAGAATTATTGTCAAAGAAGTAAACGAATTTGCATAGGTTGTGACATGACAATGTTAGTACAGTTGTCAAGATAACGCATTATGCCCTGTTTAGCTGAAATTACACTGAAAACAACAGTATCAAATTTAAATAGAAGGTTCTCTGCAAGTTGAAGATGGCCAATATTACGACAAATCATCTGATTCCAGTTCTAAGTTCGGTAGTATTTAGGATGTCAATCAAGTCTATGGAGGATGGTTAATTTTGTACAAGATGAGCAAAAGATTGCTCAAGGTTGCTCGAGTTAATAGTGGACGCAAGCTGGTGAATCAACAAGTTTACTCCTCTGCTAGTGGCATTTACCTTAGCTGCGATGAGCTTCCGGTTGCTGGGCTGCTGTCGCCCACTGAAAAGCCTATAAAAAAGCTAATAAAAATCTTTACTCATTTTATCAGCAGGAACTGTCATATGTTCCTCGTTAGGCAAGAAAACATGCACTCATCCCTAGCCTGGAAATACGGCGATACACACATGCATAGATGGACAGCATGTATACTACAGTGCCCTCTCAGTTCTTGCATGAACAGTTAACTACGTGGCTATTTCGTTTCTCTGCTGTTGGAGCTCAACGACTCTTCAGCCGAAGTGAATGCAGTGTTCACTCAAAATTCCTCTTTTGGCGTCGTACAGAGCATGATGCTTTCTGTTCTACATTTGCTGCTGGTTCAAAGGAGAGTCGCCGAAGTTTTCTGGTTTGTGTCTTTTGTAGCAAACTGTCCCCCACCTGTGTCCTTTCATGTTCCACGTCACGGCTTTTTCAGACCAATGGGAGCGTTCCTTTCATCTTCTTGTAACTACCTCTGCCAATCGCAAAGGGCCTAACTTCAAACTGTGCTGAAATTTCGCCCCTTCTTGCTCCTTTCGAGTTTATTCCAGCCAATTTGACATTTTGTGTCCGCTCCCGACATCTAAAAGCTACAAGCGTACATCACGAGCGCACCACGGGCATTTCACATGATCAACTGCGTCGTTGGTCTGTTTGTATCCATCTGGAAATTCCCCAATGCAGTTTACTATAGAATTTCTCCATAGCAAGCAGCGCTGGCCCAATACCTGCTCTCCTCGAAGTATCGCCTGGTGCGTTCGCTGTCCCTCGCACCATGGGTCACCAACACCTTTTTAAAAGCATTCCATTGTACTCGGGCCATGATGGCACAACTTGGTCTGCCCCAAAACAAAATGTTTTGTCCTGCAGCTTTTTGACCTTTTGCTCAACGACATGCAGGTTCAGTGCGTTAATACTATCAAATCGAGTGTCATCCCTTTGCATTACTTATGTACATTTTAACGGGCAAATCTGCTCATTATGCTGAAGCATGTCAGGTGACATACTCATCTGCTTGTTACGGAATATAAAATATCTCATGTAAGGTGTGAAATTGACAGTCATTCACTCTGCCACATTACACAATCTCTGTCTTCCTTTCCATTTTTTACACTCTACAGATCCCTCTGGCACCTAGAAAGTTATTCCCTGATGTCTTAACAGATATCTTAGTCCTTTAGCCCTTTCCCTTCTTCTTGTCAGTGTATCTCATATATTCGTTTCCTTGCCGATTCCGTGGAGAATCTGCTCATTCCTTACCTTATCAGTCTACCTAATTTACAATCAGTATACAAAATGAATAAAACAACCTTAATTTAATTGCTATCCAATTTGTTGCGCTGAGTCAGAAATAGTACAGTGTAACAAATGACTTTATATTTATCATAGTCTTAAAAGGCAACAAAGTATTTCGTATCTGTAAAGCGTTCTTCCTTGAGGAACTATATTATTTTCACATTTAGTTCTGAAAAGGTGTTTAGATCACAGCCAAATCGATAAACCTTGTAGAGTGTATCGGGTGTGATGCCTATCAGGGCCAGAAGCATGAAGCCGCCATTTTTGACAGGATGTGATAGATGCCAACACTATCATGTAGGGTACGTGCTATCTGTAACGCGAGGGGAAAGCAGCTGCCCATATGGCTTTGTTTATTGTTCCTCTGTTTTTAAACCAACAAATACAAGGTAAAGGCTAAAACAGACGACTTTTTTATTGTACACAGATATTTTCAAGTGCTTACGAGTGTATAAATAAAGCAAGGAAGCAAATGTTAGACATGTTGAGCATAGTGGCTACATTATAGTGTATGTTGCTATTCGCAGATTCCATGCGGCGGACGTATTTTGCCAGTCACGGAAAGTAGCATCTTATCTAGATCCTCGGGATAGATGCCACAGTTTTGGTTCAAATGGCTCTGAGCACTATGGGACTTAACATCTGAGGTCATCAGTCCCCTAGTATTTAAAGCTACTTAAACCTAACTAACCTAAGGACATCACATACATCCATGCCCGAGGCAGGATTCGAACCTGCGACCGTAGTGGTCGCGCGGTTCCAGACTGAAGCGCCTAGAACCGCTCGGCCACACCGGCCGGCCCACAGTTTTCTAGCGACATTGTGAAAAATTTTATTCCCCACTTATACAAACGTTATTTTCATAGGGAATGCCTCGAACGTATATAAGAAATTCAGACAGGGGTCAGTCGTCTGAAGAAACCTGACAAATGGCTGCGCAGCATTTAAGGTCTGGTGAATTGAATTGTTTGAGAGCTTCCTAAGAATATGGCATCTCATTCAGAACTTTGAAGCGACGTCTGGTAAAGAACTATGAAAAGAAGATTGCCATGGACCTACAAAGTAAGCAGTATTAAACTAATTTTGTTTTCCTTGTTAGGCAGTGAAATGAGTATACTTTTTAACCATAATGTATTGTTAAATTAAAAATTATCGATTCAAAGACAAAGCTATTCAACGTGAACTGTGGTTCTCTCTACCTCTGCATGTGCATGACTACTCTGCATATCACACTTGAGTGCCTGGCAGAGGATTCATCGAACCACCTTCATAATAATTCTCTGTTGGTCCACTCTCTAACAGTGCGTGAAAAAAAAAGACACTTGCGTACTAGCTCCGATTTCATTATTTTCTGCGTCAGAAAATATTTTCGCCTTCGAAGAAGAAGGTTTGTGATTGAAATTTTGTGAGGAGATCCCGCCGCTACGAGAAACGCATTTGTTTTGACGATGTACACCCCAAATCCTATACCATGTCCGTGACACTCTCTCCCTATTTCTGAATAACTCAAAACATGCTACCCTTCTTTGAACTTTCTCAATGTACTCCGTTAACCCTGTTTGCTAAGGATTCCATGTTGCACAGCAGTACTCCAAAACAGAACGGACAAGCATGGTTTACGGTGTCTCTATAGTAGATCTGATGTAGCTTAAGTGTTATGCCAATAAAACGCAGTCTTTGGCTCGCCTTGCCCACAACATTTTCTGTGTGTTCTCTCCAATTGAAGTTTTGGCAATTGTAATTCCTATTTATTTAGTTGAACTTACAGCCTTTAGATTTAATTGATTTATCTTGTAACCGAAGTTCAACAGATTCACCCAAGAGGATGATCTCACACATTTCATTATTTAGGGTCAATGGTCAATTTTTGCACCATACAGGTATCTTATCTAAATCGTTTTGCAATTGGTTTTGTCTTCTGCTGACTTTACTAGGCGATAAGGACAGCATCATCAGCAAACAACCTGACAGTGGCTCAGATTGTCTCCTAAATCGTTTATATAGATGTGTAACAACAAAGTGCCTATAGCACTATCCTGGGGAACACCAGAAATCGCTTCTGTCTTCCTCGATGATTTTCCGTTAATTACTGCGAACTGTGACCTCTCTGACAGGAGATCACGAATCCAGTCGCATAACTGGGACGATACTCCATAAGCACGCAATCTGATTACAAGCGGCTTGTGTGGTACGGTGTCGAAAGCCTCTGGAAATCTAGAAATATGGAACCAATTTGAAATCCTTTGTCCAGAGCAATCAACACTTCGTGTGAGTAAAGAGCTAGTTGAGTTTCATCAGAACAGCGTTTTCTAAATGAGTGTTGACTATTTGACAATAGACCGAGGTCTTCGAGGTAATTTTTAATGTTCGAACACAATAAATGTTCTAAAATCCTGCTGCATGTCGACGTCAATCACATGGGTCTGTAATTTTTTGGATTACTCCTTCTGCCTTTATTGAAATTGGTGTGACCTGTGTAGCTTTCCAGTCTTTGGGTACGGATCTTTCGTCGAGAAGCGAAAGGTTGTTCATGATTGTTAGGTATGGAGATAATGCATCAGCATACTCTGAAAGGAACCTGACTAGTATACCGACTGGCCCGAAGACTTGTTTCTCTTCAGTGATTTAAGTTGCTTCACTACTCCGAGTATATCTACTTCCAAGTTACTCTTGTTGCCTGCTGTTCTTGATCCGAATTCTGGAATATTTACTCCTTCTTCTTTGGTGAAGGAATTTCGGAAATCGGTATGTAGTAACTCTGCATAAGCAGCACCGTCATCGATAATATTTCTATTTACAACGCACAGAAATGGCATTGATCGTGAACTTCTGTAAAAGATCGCCAAACTTGAGGATTTTGCGTTGTTTTAAATACGGCATGCAGTTTTTGTTGTTTCTGCAAGTGTTTGACCCGTTTTGTGTACCGTCGGGGATCAGCTCCGTCGTTTGTTAATTTGTTTAATATAAAGCTTCCAGTTGTTTTAGATACTATTTCTTTGAATTCAAGCACTGTGTGGTTTACATTTACATTGTTAATTTCGAAGGATTGGAGATTGTCCCTCGGGAAGGCGGTAAGCGAATAATTATCTGCCTTTTTGAACAGATATATATTTCGTTTATTTTTGTTGGATTTGCGATTTACGGTATTCAGCGTCGCTGTGACAAACCCATATTCACTAATCCCTGTATCTGTTTTGATGCTCGTTATTAGTTCAGGACTATTTTTGTTACTAAGAGGTCAACTGTTTTGGAAGCCGTTTGCTATTCGACTGGGCTCACGATGTAACTGCTCGAAATAATTCCGGAAACGCGTTTAGCAAAAAATCGCATGATGTTTTATCCTCACCTCCGAGTTTAAACACGATTCAAAGTGGCAGCGTGTCTGAAATGTTTTCTTCGACCGCACATAAGAAAATCGAGTATTTGAACGTTGTGTATCGCGGCTGTGACCTCCATCACACAGGCACCAAGATGTGAAGGGAAGAGAGGAGATAGGGTGCGGAGCTTCCCACCGTGTGACACGTCCACCCTGGCGTTAGGCGGAACTGTGGTGATGTTCAAATGTTCAAATGTGTGTGAAATCTTATGGGACTTAACTGCTAAGGTCATCAGTCCCTAAGCTTACACAGTACTTAACCTAAATTATCCTAAGGACAAACACACACACCCATGCCCGAGGGAGGACTTGAACCCCCCCCGGGACCAGCCTTCCAGGAACTGTGGTGATATTTTGTGTCAATCTGGCCTCGTGAACCCACCTTACACCTCACCCCAACTGCTGAGCTCTGTCCTTTTGGTCGCATGTGTCGACACATTGCAGTTTGAAGCGTCGCATAGCGTTGCTCGAGGGTGACGTCGGTATGTCGCCATGCATTAGCACCATTACTGAGGAAGTTTGTGGTCCACTACCAAATAAATTCCATTCATCTGCGTCCCAGTGGGGATAAATGACGGTGTTTCAAAGAAATGACCCTTTCATTCTTTTGCGCAGTGAATTTTTCGTGCTGAGTCAGCAGGTTAATACTTTTGCAATCTGCGTAATAGGTGAAGGAAGTGACTCCAATTTGCTTTGAAGGTTTGTTGAAGTATTCAGACATGTATGTTGTAGCAGAACAGTGTGTTAGAGGACGGTATAAAGAGGAAAAGATGACATACACCCCATGACTTTCTAAGGTTCCGTTAGACAAATACACGACTGGCCATTAGAATTGCTACACCACGAAGATGACGTGCTACAAACGCGAAATTTAACCGACAGGAAGAAGATGCTGCGATACGCAAATGATTAGCTTTTCAGAGCATTCACACAAAGATGGCGCCGGTGGCGACACCTACAACGTGCTGACATGAGGAAAGTTTACAACCGATTTCTCATGCACAAACAGCAGTTGACCGTCGTTGCCTGGTGAAACCTTATTGTGATGCCTCGTGTAAGGAGGAGAAATGCGTACCATCACGTTTCCGACTTTGATAAAGGTCGGATTGTAGCCTATCGCGATTTCGGTTTATCGTATGGCGACATTACTGCTCGCGTTGGTCGAGATCCAATGACTATTAGAAGAATATGGAATTGGTGGGTTCAGGAGGGTAATACGAGACGCCGTGCTGGATCCCAACGGCATCGCATCACTAGCAGTCGAGATGACAAGCATCTTATCCGCATGGCTGTAACGGATCGTGCAGCCACGTCTCGATCCCTGAGTCAACAGATGGGGACGTTTGCATGACAACAACCATCTGCACTAACAGTTCGACGACGTTTACGGCAGCATGGACTATCAGCTCGGAGACCACGGATGCGGTTATCCTTGACGCTGCATCACAGACAGGAGCGCCTGCGATGGTGTACTCAGCGACGAACCTGGGTGCACGAATGGCAAAACGTCATTTTTTCGGATGAATCCAGGTTCTGTTTACAGCATCATGATGGTCGCATCCGTGTTTGGCGACATCGCGGTGAACGCACATTGGTAGCGTGTATTCGTCATCGCCATACTGGCGTATCACCCGGCGTGATGGTATGGGGTGCCATTGGTTACACGTCTCGCCTACCTCTTGTTCGCATTGACGGCACTTTGAACAGTGGACGTTACATTTCAAATGTGTTACGACTCGTGGCTCTACCCCTCATTCGATCCCCGCGAAACCCTACATTTCAGCAGGACAATGCACCGCTACATGTTGTAGGTCCTGTACGGGCCTTTCTGGATACAGAAAATGTTCGACTGCTGCCCTGGCCAGCACATTTTCCAGATCTCTCACCAACTGAAAACGTCTGGTCAATGGTGGCCGTGTAACTGGCTCGTCACAATATGCCAGTCACTATTCTTGATGAACTGTGGTATCGTGTTGAAGCTGCATGGGCAGCTGAACCTGTACACGCCATCCAAGCTCTGTTTGACTCAATGCCCAGGCGTATCAAGGCCGTTATTACGGCCAGAGGTGGTTGTTCTGGGTACTGATTTCTCAGGATCTATGCACCCAAATTGCGTGAAAATGTAATCACATGCCAGTTCTAGTATAATATATTTTTCCAATGAATTCCCGTTTATCATCTCCATTTCTTCTTGGTGTAGCAGTTTTAATGGCCAGTGGTGTAGAAGAATGTCTTTCTTTATACAAATCCTTACACTGCACATTGTATTAAACAGCCTTTGCTTACAAATGCCTTACCGCTGAGAAATGAAGAATTTTTCTGTGTTTTGGGGAGCAAATCTAGTCATTGATTACCGTGTGAGCACTTGACTGTTAGTAGACTGATTGTTGTAGCGTTTTCTAATCTAAAGGTCGCTAGTTCGATATGTAGGCTGACTGTTAGTGAGAGTGTGTAGCTCAACTATATAGTGAAAAAAGAATTCATAAACATTAACAATGCCATGACGAACTTTGCACATGAAAGGGTAATTATGGTTTGGTACAGACTTAGTGACAGTGTCTGTAGCTTTTCAGCACAAAAATGCAGTACAGTTATTGGTTAAAGAGATCATTTCATTTAGTTTGTGAACCTCGACGTAAAGTACGCAACGAACATGCAGCAGAATAACAGGTAACCGATAGCAGTTTAAGGATACGCTTCGTTCATTTAGTATTTTGCAACTTTTCTCGTATGTCTGCCATTGTTAGACACTCTAGGATAAGCAACGGTTTTGTGAAGCTTACTAAGATAAATGAGGAATGAGCAAAAAACAACCAGCACTGCTGCAGACAATATCGGACCACAAACCCCTCTTCATCAGCCTATTTCAGAAGACAAGTCAGGATACCAGTGTGTGCATATTTACATACCTCAGTAAACTAGTCAGTAATTCTTTACGATACCTCCATAGGGAATAACTACACAGCTGTTAAGTTACGTGATAATAAGCTGTGCATCAAGGTTAAATGCTCGCTTTTTTGAAACACTATAATTGTTTTGCCACTGCGAAGTGTAATTTGAAATTTGGCCTAAAAACTACCTCTGTAAGGTGCTAATATGTAGTGCCCTCCGATATCACCCTCAGGCTCGGCGCTACTTCTGAGGCGTAAGGTGGGTTGCTGATCGTTGTATCCGAGCGGTTCTAGGCGCTTCAGTCCGGAACCGCGTTGTTGCTACGGTCGCAGTTTCGAATCCTGCCTCAAACATGGATGTGTGTGATGACCTTAGGCTAATTATGTTTAAGTAGTTCTAAGTCTAGGGGACTGATGACCTCAGATGTTAAGTCCCATAGTGCCTAGAGACATTTGAACCATCTTTAAGGTGGGTTAATGATGTCACATTGACACCATATTTCACTGCCATTCCGCCCAACGCCAGCATGGCCGTGCCATCCCATTGGAAACTTGTCGCACCTCCCCTTACTCACGTCTTATCCCATCTCTTCACGTCTCTGCAATTGAGGTCCGAACCGTGATGCCCAGTGTTGTAATCGCGCCTTTTTCTTATGAGCGACCAAGGAAAATGTTTAGTACACACCGCTGCTCATTATCGACTCTGGCTCTGTTCGACTCATAAAGGGTGTGAATGAAAACACCCCTTTGCTTTGGGCGCTCATTGTCACATATTTCGTGGTGGGAAAAAACGGTTTGTGGTACGATGTGCAGCATTATTAACAACATTTCATTCTGATGACGCCCCTCGGACTACTCATCCCATCCCTAAGGACATCGCGAGGCTGCATCCCGTTGAACGTCGTCTCGCCCCTTTGGTCCACAATTTTTGCTCTGGTGTACAAATTTGAATCACTAGGGATCGTTCAAAACCATTCATCGAAGTCTGAACGTGATCCCAAAGCTGTTTATACTTTCCATCGCTCCTTTCTCGTGTCCCCTTGCGCTCTGTGCAAGGGGGAAGGTGGCAACACTGACACGCAAATGAATGAAACAACACGTCAAAGAGTTTGTCTAGGATTCCTAGCTTGGCAACACCATCATTGACATCCACACTCCTTTATTGATATGTGGTTCTGAGTAGATAAGACAGGTTGCTGACAGAACTACTTAGATCGGAAGATTATCGAGATTGATCGAAACATGTAATCTAATTAAAAATATGCAAGTGACATGGAACAATAAATGAGAATTTTCTTAACATTTTGAAAATGTTTCTGCACACTGACATGCATCCAGTGAGCCCAACGCACCTGCGGGACAGGCAAACCTCTTCAAACTAGTGGCTGCTGGCTGCACATGATATCTGAGGCATGTTGAATGTGTTGTCTATCGTATGAGTAGGTAGGAATCCATGCACGGGACAGCAACCCATTTAGTAGCCTCCCCGGCTTCCGCATGCAGCCAGTAAGCTCTACTTTCGAGATGATTGCCTGTTCCCTGAGCTTGTAGGGATCAAGTGATAGGCGTCTCTGCAGAGAGACATTTATGAAGTGCCCAACAAAGGAGCGTTGGTGACACTGAAGGTGTTGCCAAATTGAGGGGGGGGGATTGCGATTAACTGGTGCTTGGTGAGTAGTAGTGAGTAGTAGGGGCAGGTCCTCAAATAAACTTACAATGATGGAGATGTATGCGGGACTCAAATCTGGCATCAGTTCACAGTACTGAGAGCACCACTCTACAGGATCTGGCCAAACAGAGTAGTGACTGGTGTTTCTAATACAAAAACAGAAATACAGTTAACAAACACACTGTAACAAGTTCACAAAGCCTCTTTAAAATTTTCAGAAATTACACATTACATTGCCTATAGCCAGAAACAACATAGAACGATCATTCAAGGTACTATTAAGTAGTTTAATCCCCCGTGTGTAAAACAACCAAGCTGAAATAACAGAGTCTGTTGTTAACGCCCTAGCAGCTGAGCAACAACAGATGCTTGAATAATTTAAATCCCCCATGTTAAAAGAAGAACAAATTACAACAATGCTTGTATCTGAAGGCAGTTCACAAAAAGGGATTGTTAAATAACTTACAACTAGTTTGAAACTTGTATGGTCAGGGGTACTGAGCGGAGCGCAATCGAATAAAATTAAGCAGTGCAGAGCGTAAATTAAAACAAGCTACAAGAAATCAATTCTCTTAAACTTAATATCAAACGCACTCACTAAGCAGTATCAGACCAGCTGTATCGCAAACTATTCTCGGGATACAAATTGATAAATGGCCAATCTGAGTCCTAATCCAATCCATTATAACAAAAAAAAATGGGCGCAAACTATTTAAAATGAAAAATAGCGCAATGCTTTCAAGTCTTTCTATAAGTATTTAACTACCAAGTAAAAGGCACTGAACAGACTGCACTGTATTTTAACCATTTGACTACCAATTTTATTTCACAAATGTTAATGTATGTTTATTTTAATTAACGTCTCACTCAGAAGTAGCAGTATGAGAACAATAATATCCACCTTTTCTTTTTCCAAGGGGTTCAGAGGGTGGGGTAACACATACAGGATTATTCATAAGTACCTCCAGAGTTTCAGAAGACGTTTGCACTTAAACTACAAGACATATTGAAAACAGACACACATCAGTGGATAGAGCGTCTCTCCAAGTTTGTAACTCACACAACAGGTACTCAATAGTGGCTTCGTTTGTGACATGACAAGCCTCACTTCGCGGGTGCAAGTCGTTTACACGATGTGTGCGGGACGGCATGAAGGCAGCCACTGGTAACTGAGTTGCCTATGTGCAGGAGCGAACTAATTCGTTGTGACAGTACGGCGACAAGGGTTAGTAATGAAACTAGAGGACACCACAACCTACAGGTGCAGTCTGTAATTATAAGAATTCTGCTAACAGTTAGTAGGCTTCCCTTTAGCAGTGGGGCGCCGATAATTGCAATAACAGGATAACATATTGTGGGACACTTAAGTCCCGTTGATAGTCAAAGGGCTAAACTCAGCTACGCACCGCGAGCTCACGACGACAGTCAAAGTTCTGGAACTTGCTCACCGTGTTCTGTTCGTTCGATTGAACAAGGTCTGTCCCAGCTGTAAACTGGTAAACCACTCTTCCTTTTCTCGCCTCCCGGGACCCGGCGATTTTTACGCCCCTGCGAGCACACTCTCGCAGCTGCAAGTGTCGACCTCATGGACGAAGCCACGCCAATCTCTGATGTTGCCTACCTAGATTGTCGCAAGGAATGGAGAGGGCGCTCTCATTGGTAGTCGCTACCTTGCTTCTTCGCTGCCAGACGAAGACTGCGGTTTCGGTTCCCGCACGTCCGAAAAAGGCTCGGAACTCGATGCGCATACCCCCTCTATTGGTACACGGGGAGCTGTAGATCAGTGACAGACAAATAGTCTAACTAGGCGCAATATCTATAGAAGCTGACACGATTCAGAGGGCCCATTGCCATGTTACTCACGACAACCGTCCAAGCATACAGTATGGGAGAAGGGATATTCTCGTAGAATAACGCTAGACCTCTTATGCTCGTATTGGATGAAACCTGTTGTAAGCCTTTCATGACTAGGATACCAAACCGCATATTCTCGCAGGATAAGGGTAAACCTCACCTGCACGTATAGGATAACACCCGTTTGGAGCCCTTTAATGATCGTGATACTATCATTTTCTGTGCTAATCACATTCCAATTCATCTTCGTTCGTCTAGGGTAGGTCCTGTTGTGAGTCCACACACGACCAGCATACCAAATGTCGTATTCTTGCAAGATAATGCTAAACCTCAGCTGGCATGAGAATGCCTGTTGTGAGTCCCTATATGATCAGGATACCAAATGGAATATTCTCGTAGAATAACGCTAGACATCTTATGCTCGTATTGGATGATACCCATTGTAAGCCTTGCATGATCAGGGTACCAAACGGCATATTCTCTCCGGATAATGGTATACCTCACCCGCACGTGTAGGATAACACCCGTTGGGAGTCCTTTCATGATCATGATACTAAATAGCATATTCTCGCAGGATAATGCCTGACCTCTCCTGCTTGTATAATGTCTGTTGTGAGTCCCTTCATGACCAGAATATCAAATGGCATATTAACGGAGGATAATGCTGGACCTCACCTGCTTGTGTCGCGCAACGCACGTTGTGCTAGCTTGCGAGACCGCGTGAGCCGGATTAAGATGGAATCCACGCTACACATTACGAGGCATGGTTGGTGCAGTGGCCAGCGTGAGTGAGTTTTTAGGCGGTTGCCTACATTCGTTTAGGCAAATGCTGGGCTCGGCTCAACTTTCCTCCTCAGAAAATGCATTAGCCAAACATTTAAAATACGCTGACACACAGAACAAAGATTACACGTTTCACGGGTAGGTGGTGCGTACAATTCCCCCCCCCCCCCCCCTTCCTTAGGAAACTAACGACTGCGATGTACGAAGGGCATGCGCCTGCACAGTCAAATACAATAAAGTTGCCAAAACTTGAGTACAGCGGGGCCTGTAAATTCTAGACAGCCTAAACGCTAATAGAAAAAGAAGAAGAAGGTAATGCTAGACCTCAAAGAGCAGTTCATATCAGAACCGCCTTGAGGATCCGATACTGAACTGACCAGTGCTCAGATATGTCGTTCATAGAGCATGTCTGGGCTGTGATGGGAAAACGTATTCTTTCACACCTTACTCTAGCCAGCAATCTTGGTGAACTTGAACAGTACGTGCGTCAAACATGGGGACATATACATCAGGGCGACATGTGGAAGCCCGTTGCTTCAATGCGATAAGAAATACAAGTGTGTATTTGTAACCTTGGTGGTCAAACCTCATACTAATGTTCATGATGAAAATACAGGGGTCCATCAAAGGAATTCCTAATTTTGAAATTAAATTACAGGGAAACAAAGATCTGTAGTGGAAAGCGACAAATATTACGTTATTTTGAACGTTATCAGAAGCTTATACAGAAGCTTCGAATTAGCAAATATATGGGGCTGTAATCGCAATACACATTGTATATTAACAGTACTTCGAAGCCCGGGGCGATCACTTCCATCACTGAAATGAAAAAGGAGGTTAGCGTACCGAAGGAAGAACTTACAGCCATGTATTCCATTGAACAATGTTTGTCGGTGCTGGAATATCGCAGGTTAGAACACAGCATTACGTGAAAAGACAGTGTTTTAAAGCAAGATTTGATGTTCTAAAGACACCTCATGTGACTACTTTTCACAAGCCTTCACAAAATTCCAATGGATGTACAGAGTGGTTAATGATCTTGTGGGGAATTTTGGCCCCAGTCCAACTGTAGTTACTCCTGAAAATGTCCCTATAGTATCTGAAATTATTCAGCAACATCACAGAAAATCTGTCTAATGAAAGCAGGACAGACTGGTCTGAAGCGTACCACCAGCAGGCATACAATACTGAAAAACAGCCTACACATGTTTCCAGTCACCAGGTCATACCAGGAATCGCTGTGCGACAAAAGGTTGACTCCGCAAACCTGATTTTCGCAATGATTTATAATGAAATGTTTAACATCAGCTGGATCTCATTTTCAGGTGAAGGACTCCTCCACCTAAATGGATTCGCGAACAAAAAAACAACTGTTTACTTTGGGATTCAGAGAATTTTTGCGATGCGAAACCACTACATTGCCTCAAACTTACTCTTTCAGTTGCGGTACGCAGCAGAGGCATTATGTGCATTTTTTTAAATACAGATTCTGTAACTAGTGAATGTTACTTTGCAATTTTGGAACTACCTGTCAGTGCACAGTAGGTGTTGGAGGATGAACCGCACACCAAGTGGTTCATGCTAGATGGGACCCAAGCATATCCCACCGAACAGGTTTTCACTTTGCTGATTAATACTTCGTGAACGCTTTGTATTATCCCAAGTTTACTGGCGCAGGTATGGATTGGCCCTCATATTCATCCGATATGAATACCTGTGACTGCGTTTGATGTGGAACATTGAAAGAAACTGTCTACCGGAAGTGGTCCATCAAGCTGGACGACCTTGAACTTTGATCGTTCGGGCTACAGAACTTCCGTTGAGACCCTACAAGATGTGAGGGCAAATTTCATTGTTCGTTTGCGGAACTTCTCTACTGCAAACGGCGGATATTTTTAAAATATTTCAATGTGATTGCAAAGACTACTTGCTGAGAACGAGTTAATTGTGCATGCTGATATAACCTGTACAACGTACAATACCACCATCTGTTATGAGCTTTTGAAACCACTCTTTCGATACCTACATAAAATTCTTACATCTTTCATATCTTTGTTGTAGTCTTCTATCGATTTTTCTTTTCGTCTTTTCTTCTTCTTGTTATTTTTCTTCTGCATTTCATGGATCAGGCAATATTGCCTGTTCCGGCCTCGAAACATATCTGACAATCGTTTACTTGGTCTTCCCGGGTATCTCGTTCCCTTAGGCCTATAGCACAAAACTCTTTTTGAGATAATCTCATTCGGCATTCTATCAAGATGCTGTGTCTGTAATTTCTGTAGTTGACAATTATTTCTGAAAAGAGTTTATTCCTAGTTCCTCCCTTATTTTTTCACTCAAAAATTTATCTAAAGCGGTACATTCTTTTACTGTCCTTAAGAATTTCATTTCGGCAGCCTGTATCTCGTTTCTATAACCTTTTGTCAACGTTAATGTATTAGACCCATAGAGAAAAGCGGGTACAGCCATTATTTTTTAAAACTCGGTTCGTATCTCTTCTCTGGTTTTAGTATTTAGGTTTCTATTTACTGTACCCCATGTTTGCTGGAACATCTCTATTTTGTTTTTAAAATACTTTTCATCTTTATATCTGACATACGTTCCTAAGCAATTAAATCGTGTAACTTTTTCTTGTATAGTGTCAATAATTACAATTTTCGTTCTAGCAGTGTATTTATATGCTACTGGTTTTATCTTATTTATGGAAATTTCTAATTTACAATTCTCACATACCTTCTGTAGCACACGTATTGCTCTTCGCATCTCGTCTTCAGTTTTACTTGTAATAATCAGACCGTCAGCAAATAGAATCGTCTTAAGTGTGAAATTTGGTGCAATAAAAGTCCCCCCGTTAATTTTGTACATCAATTTTCCGATCAGATCGTGTATATAAACCCATACACATTATAAAATGTATGAATGTATGTATGTGTGAGCGTATGTTCCACATTTCCTCCTAAACCACTAGACCAGTTTTAACCACACTTGGTACTCATATCCCTTACTGTCAGGCAGCAATCGCTGTTAGGGTAAGAATCATCTACCTATCACAGTTCAGGACATATGACGTCATACACAATGAGATGCGTGGAAAACTGGTGCGTCATGTATGACCTTTAAACTTATTACATCCTTGCTACTAACTCTATTCGCAAAATATTTTGTGGGCATTATTCACATAAGCTGCTGAATGTGTCTTCACAAATATATCACTGTGCGGCACGTAATTCAAAAGATATGACGTCATGAGCAATGAGATGCGTGACAAAACGCCGAATCATGCATAAAATTTTAATGCATTTATTCTTTGCTACTAAGACACTCCTACAGTCAAGTCAACTTAAGGAACAGTCTGACAATTGGCAGCGCTTTTGACAGCTTCCAGGCCCAAAGTGCAAACGGCTGTAGTGGAAACAATTGCACTCTGTATATCTCTGAAGAAGTGTTGACACGTCATAAAGATTTTTATAGAATCCCGTTGTAGACTCGCGAAGCTGATGCGCCCAGATGCTTGGACATGTAATTAGAAATATTGTATATAATCAATCTCTCAGCTAAATAAACATTACGGAGAATTTATATTTTGCATGCTATGTTTCTTTATTTGGATACTGTACCTATACAGCTGTACATTATGCACGTTTCTTTGTATAACTGTTTCATTATTTCAAAGGTGTTTTCGTAAATACATTAAAATCAAAGTTTTGCCATATTACCCTCCGAAGGCAGTTCATTTCTTGTTTCATTTCTAATAGAAACCAGGCAGTGCCGAACTTGTCACCTAGTTGTTAATAAAATAGGAGACTGGCTACACACGTGCCTTTACATCTTGATTTATGTTTATCTTCTTACTATTCCTTCCATTTCCGACATGTACGCTGATGGTTGTGTCTTCCTATATAGATTTTAATAAATTAATTAGGTGATTTTGAAATCGTCTTTGAGTCACGATTTCCCATAATTTTTCCCTACTTGCCCATTCGAATGCTGTTTAACAACCAGTAAAAGTTAAATTAGTATCAAGGTTATATTTCTTTCTTTTTCTATTACTTGCTTAACTGTGAAAGTGGCATCTGCACAGGATCGCCCCCTTAGGAAAACGTTTTGTTATTCTTGTAAGAAAACGTCTGCGATAGCTTGAAGTCGTTTACTTAATATTCTTGCACATATTTCATATCCTGTATTGAAGACAGTTGTTCCCCTGTATTTTTCATATCTGTATCCAGCACCTTCTCTAAAATAAGGGCGTAACTTGGGCATGTGATCAGGTTCTTGTAATATGAACTCTATTCCAAAATTCATTAATTACTCACTTCCAGCATTCTGGATGGCAATAGGCAGCAACTTACTAAGAATCAACGAAGTTACAAAACCATCAGTGTTGAACAGAAGTTTATCTTTAATTAAAAGGTGACCAATTTCGGACTTTAGTCCATTATCAAGCCATCCGCATGGGTCCTATCATAAAATCTCCAACTGCACCAGGAGTTTGCACTTATCCGCTCACTCAAGCTACGTAGCCGGCGTACACACGTTATGATAAGACGAATGTGGATTCCTTGATAATGGACTTAAGTTCGAAACTGATTACCGTTTAAATAGAAACAAAGTTATGTGCAACT
Source organism: Schistocerca americana (assembly GCF_021461395.2). Lineage (NCBI taxonomy): Eukaryota > Metazoa > Arthropoda > Insecta > Orthoptera > Acrididae > Schistocerca > Schistocerca americana. The sequence continues at coordinate 498,341,532 of NC_060121.1, forward strand.
TTGGCGGTTTGGTAGTTTCATAGAATCTATTAATTAGATTCAGAAATCTCTGATTTAGTATTGAACCCCCATACCTCCATAATTCTGCAGTTATTCCATTTTTTCCCATAGCTTTCCTGTTCGTCATTTGTTCTACTGCTGTTTCTAACTCCTCTAAGGCAATGGGATCTACATTTCCCCACATAGGCTCACCGTTTCCTTCTTTTTCCACGGAGTTGTTAGATTACTAATTTATATAATGTCGTATTCATCGTTCTTCCTCGATTGTATTTACATTTGCTCCATCTCTTTCTTCACTATCTAGATGCTTAAGCACTTTCTAGGCTATCATTTGCCTTTCATATACATCATCTTTAACGGTGCTTATATATTTGTCCCAAGTTTGTCCGTGAACTTTCCTTAAAATACTTTTTGCCTCATTTTTTTCTTTAAATGTCTCTCTTGACTCGTCCTTTTGTTTGTGGACTGCTTGTAGATGAACTAATTTTCGGTCTCTTACTGCATTTACAATTTCTTCATTCCATTTGCTTATTCCCTTTTTCTTCCAGTGCTTCCATTTTCTACGTAACACTTCTTTAACTACAGTCCTTACAGCCCCTATAATGCTATCCCGTTCCTTATTTTTGTCTTGGTTAATCTCTTATTGTTGTAGGTAAGCAGATTACCTATTTTGATACAAAGTTTTTATACTTTCTTCTTGTAATAAGTACGTTGTAACCACTTATTCATTCGCTCTTTCATGGCTTTTCATTTTCTTCCGTCTTGTTAGAAGATTGTTTTTGGTATCAGAAAATAGAGATCCAGTGAGATATCGCTTTCCCGATATGCTCTTACGTCTTTTATTTTTTATTTCAATTTTTTATTGGTAATGATATAGTCAATTACGATCTAAGTCCCACTGCATGCCAAGTAAACTTATGGATGGATGTTTGTCTTTATGTTATTTAATTTTGAAGTCAGAGAGTTTTTGTTCCGAATGACATGCAGTCCGAAAACAAAGGAATTAGGTTACAGTACACTTGTTCGCCTACTGCTTGAATACTGCTCGTCGGTGTGGGATCCATACCAGATAGGTTTCATAGAAGAGATAGACAAGATCCAACGGAGAGCAGCGCACTTCATTACAGGATCATTTAGTAATTGCGAAAGCGTTTCGGAGATGATAGATAAACTCCGGTGGAAGACACTGCCAGAGAGACGCTCAATAGCTCGGTACGGGCTTTTGTTGAAGTATCGAGAACATACCTTCACTGAGGAGTTACGCAGTATATTGCTCCCTCCTACGTATATCTCGCGAAGAGACCATGAGGATAAAATCAGAGAGATTAGAGCCCACGCAGAGACATACTGACAATCTTTCTTTCCACGAACAATACAAGACTGGAATAGAACGGAGAACAGATAGAGGTACTCAAGGTACCCTCCACTACACATCGTCAGGTGGCTTGCCATGTATTTAGCCGGACTTTTTACCGTAAAAACCGGACTACAAATTTTGAATAGAAGTTAGTTGAGTAGTTTCAGTCGTTTATTAATAATAAATTCCAGTTTTTTGCTTGACCTACCGTAAACGTACTAAAACTAAAAAAGTAGCAGTAAATATTTATATAATTTTGCAGTTATGATAGCAACAATGTTTTCAGTCTTCTTCACTACTGTCTTCGCCCTGCAACAATATTATGCCAAAATAAAATGAAGTATTCAGTAAGCAAAGTAAATATTTGTACGTTCATCCGGGACAAAAAGTGAAAAAAGATATTCAGAAACATTCGTTTCAGCTAGACTTACAAACAGATAACAGTAATATGTAGTTAAATATTAACAATTCTCATTTGAACTCACTTTATCAAGAACATACTGAGAGGGTACAGTACCGCCCGACATTGAAAATAGGTACAACATTCTTCGTTATTCTTGTCAGAACAACACACTTTTTTTGTAAAAATGGCTCAATTTCAATTAATACAGCAAAGCCGGATACCAGTGTCAGAAGGAATGACAATTTATTTATTTAACTGATCACATGTGCACTCCCACAAAATAAATCCCTACATCCAGTTTGGTGAGATCTGTGGAATGAATGAATGTATGGTCATCTGCTAACTGCAGATAGTGAATGTGAATATATGATCATCTTTGAGACGATCCTTTGGCCACCTTTGGTGGGACCAAAGAGATGAAATTTACCTGAGCTTTGAGTGCCTGAAATGTGGCTGACCAATACGGTAGCAAGGTGCTTCCCCACTTCGGCAGAGGTGCGAGAGAACCTGAAGAACGGCCATGTTTCGGCACTCTGCCGCTGGGGCTCGTGCTGTTAAGACCTGTCTTAGGTGTGCTCCATAAAGACAAAAGAGTGGAGACATGGTATGCATGTGGAATATTTAAGAGTAGTTTGAAATAATAATTTCTCTATTTCAGGAACTTTTGTGGGGAGAATTAAATGTCAGGCAGGTAATATTAATGGGATCGTAGTAATGTTCAGAAGTGACCAACGGTCACAATGAAACCACGTGTAGCAATAAGTTGAAATACTTCCGTGTGCTTAAGTTACGCTGAATTACTAGCGTGTGTACTATAAGTTGAAATATTTAAGAAATAGTGTGTGCAGGACTTGAAATTAGAGGCGAGTGCTTCCACGTGGTGAGTACTGTGTGAGTCTCAATCTGTGTATGAGACAAAGGATAAAGAGAAGTACTCGTTCATGGTATCAGTTGAGGACTCGTGTGTTTGATGAATATGTTCTTAATATTACTTTGCGTGATATGTTTCCGTGTGACGCTTGATTCAAGCTATAATACTCTGAGAGAGAAGCAAGGTGAGTCAGCCGTCTATCCAGCAACGCCACTTGGCTTGCATTGCACAGGAAGACGTGCATATATCTCCAGAGTTCATAGTAGGAAAGTAGAATTACGAAGTGGGGCAGTGTCGTATGAAACTGGGATAAATATTAATTGAAGTGGGAAAGCTGAAAGTGATGATATTGTGACTATTCCCTGTGTTGTATTTCATGTTGTAGTGTGGTGTATGTCATGTAATTTAAGTATGTGTGGTTTGCATGGGAGAGTAGCAAGGTAGTTTCAGAGGTAGTGGGTTATACGTGTTCCTTTTGTACCGCTCGGTCTGGAGGAAAGTTTCGTGATGATGGTTGTGAGAGTCGAAGTGTGAGATATAGCAAAAAGATCCACCATCCTATCCAGAAAGTGCACGGTAGCGTCAAATAATTACGAGACCATAAGATAGAGAATCACCAATGTAAAGCCATGCCCACTGGGAGGAATTTGTCATGTGTTATTGTTGTAGGTTATAGAATTTGTGTGTTTAGGTTATAGAATTTATCGGAATTAATAAGATAGTGAAAAGAAAAAGATTGGTGGCCTTTTCCTTCGAATTGTATGTGGAAATTATAATGCGTGCTCCACTCATATTCAGTGCGATGGCCACGTGTTGATAAAAGCCGTTAAATAAAAAAAAAAGAAAATGTGGTTTTGCCTGTGCGTAGTGAACAGTCAGAGTTCTGTAAATTACTGAGAGTGAGATGTGTGTTTCCGTTGCGTGTTATTCATATGGGAGGATAACTTGTAACTTGATTGTGAGTACGAGAGTTCATGTTACTCGATAAATGAGAATGAATCCACTCGCTTGGCAGACCACTCATCTTGCAGGCCTGAGTGCTTGATGCCACAGTATAAGCAAGGCATGTGGGTGCCTCTCAATACATCTTTCCGACTGCGTCTTTTGCAATTTAGTGCGTACCTTTGTCAGCTGGGCGTTTATGAAACAGAATGCTCACTGGACTCTGGCTTTATTGTCTGGAACTGGAACTGCAAATTAATATTCTGCCAATTTCAGTAATCCCAAATTAAATTCTTTACTATGCCCTAGCGTCACTCAACACTGGTAGGAAAGACGCGTGAGTGTGTCGGGTGTCGCTGGAGGGTGGGGGGGTGTCGGCACATTCTATTAGGCACAGACATAAGAACAGTATATCCCGGTGTATCTGTATATCCTTATAGGTAGGGTGTGTCAAAGAGAATCATCTGATTTTTAAAAAATCACAAGCATTGTGTTAATTATTGAGTTATGGGCCTGAACAACGTAAGAGGGAAAGGGCAAACTCTCGAGTTTTACATAGTTCCTGCTACGTAGGAACAGCGTGCGTCCACTTCCGTTCTAGTAAAAATGGTTTCGGGACAACAGAAAGCATTTTGTGTTCTTCGCTTTACGCAGTGCGAGTCAGTAGTAATTGTTCATCGTAACTTTCGTACTAGGTGTGATGTGGGTCCTCCTGCAGCACAGAGCATTAGACGATAGCATGAACAGTTCCGAGAAAAAGCTTGTTTGTGTAAAGGCAGTTCGCCGGGCCGTCGCCAAGTGTCTGACACCGACGTCGAACCCATCTGCCATACTTTCAGGAGTCTGCAGAAATTGGTCCGCCCTGCAGCTCGACAGCTCAACACGCCCACGATGTCCATCTGGCGCGTGTTGCGTGGACCTTTACACGTGAAACCATGCAAAATTCAGTTACTGCAAGCTCCTCGTGAAGCTGACAAACTACAGCGTGTGGTGTTCTGTAATTTCGTTCTTGGCAAGATCGAGGGTGACAATATTCTTCAACGCTCAGTGTTTAGTGACGAGGCAACATTCCATTTAAACGGAAAGACGAAGTGTCATAATGTGAGAATATGGGGTACGGACCAACATTGTTGAAGGTGCACGACATGAGAGGGACTCTCCTAAATATAATGTCTTTTGTGCAGTTTGGCAGGAAAACGTGTATGGTCCATTTTTACACTCCTGGAAATTGAAATAAGAACACCGTGAATTCATTGTCCCAGGAAGGGGAAACTTTATTGACACATTCCTGGGGTCAGATACATCACATGATCACACTGACAGAACCACAGGCACATAGACACAGGCAACAGAGCATGCACAATGTCGGCACTAGTACAGTGTATATCCACCTTTCGCAGCAATGCAGGCTGCTATTCTCCCATGGAGACGATCGTAGAGATGCTGGATGTAGTCCTGTGGAACGGCTTGCCATGCCATTTCCACCTGGCACCTCAGTTGGACCAGCGTTCGTGCTGGACGTGCAGACCGCGTGAGACGACGCTTCATCCAGTCCCAAACATGCTCAATGGGGGACAGATCCGGAGATCTTGCTGGCCAGGGTAGTTGACTTACACCTTCTAGAGCACGTTGGGTGGCACGGGATACATGCGGACGTGCATTGTCCTGTTGGAACAGCAAGTTCCCTTGCCGGTCTAGGAATGGTAGAACGATGGGTTCGATGACGGTTTGGATGTACCGTGCACTATTCAGTGTCCCCTCGACGATCACCAGTGGTGTACGGCCAGTGTAGGAGATCGCTCCCCACACCATGATGCCGGGTGTTGGCCCTGTGTGCCTCGGTCGTTTGCAGTCCTGATTGTGGCGCTCACCTGCCCGGCGCCAAACACGCATACGACCATCATTGGCACCAAGGCAGAAGCGACTCTCATTGCTGAAGACGACACGTCTCCATTCGTCCCTCCATTCACGCCTGTCGCGACACCACTGGAGGCGGGCTGCACGATGTTGGGGCGTGAGCGGAAGACGGCCTAACGGTGTGCGGGACCGTAGCCCAGCTTCATGGAGACGGTTGCGAATGGTCCTCGCCGATACCCCAGGAGCAACAGTGTTCCTAATTTGCTGGGAAGTGGCGGTGCGGTCCCCTACGGCACTGCGTAGGATCCTACGGTCTTGGCGTGCATCCGTGCGTCGCTGCGGTCCGGTCCCAGGTCGACGGGCACGTGCACCTTCCGCTGACCACTGGCGACAACATCGATGTACTGTGGAGACCTCACGCCCCACGTGTTGAGCAATTCGGCGGTACGTCCACCCGGCCTCCCGCATGCCCACTATACGCCCTCGCTCAAAGTCCGTCAACTGCACATACGGTTCACGTCCACGCTGTCGCGGCATGCTACCAGTGTTAAAGACTACGATGGAGCTCCGTATGCCACGGCAAACTGGCTGACACTGACGGCGGTGGTGCACAAATGCTGCGCAGCTAGCGCCATTCGACGGCCAACACCGCGGTTCCTGGTGTGTCCGCTGTGCCGTGCGTGTGATTATTGCTTGTACAACCCTCTCGCAGTGTCCGGAGCAAGTATGGTGGGTCTGACACACCAGTGTCAATGTGTTCTTTTTTCCATTTCCAGGAGTGTATTTTTCCGAAAACACTGTTATAGGAAGCACAGATCTCGATATGCCGGAGAAATTTTCTCTTGCCACAGTTGGAGACTGATTCGAAAGACTTCATTTACCAACGGGATGGGGCACTGCCACACTTGGGGCATCTGGAAGCGCGGAAAGTTTTCAATCAAAGGATTACTGGACGATGGGTCGGTCGCATTGAACCAAATTATTCAGCCTTACATTACTGGCCTAAAAGATCACCGGACCTGTCTTGTGGGGGTTTATAAAAAGACTCTGTTTATGTGCCTCCGCCACCAACAACAATGAACTGAGACATCGCATAACAGCAGCTGTGGAAGTTGTAACTCAAGACATGCGCGCTGCAGTGTGGGAACAATTTGAATACCGCATTGACATACGCCGTGCATCTCAAGTGGGGCATACTGAACACCTATGAAAAGGTACGAAAAACAACTTTTTGAGTTTCCCCTTGATTAAAAAACAAAATTCGTTGTATATGTTAATTAGTTTTATAAATACAAACGTGCCAAATCTGATGCTTATTTTTGATACACCCTGTACATCTCGCTATTAATCCTCATAACTATTATTAGTGCTTACGTCATTTGCTTGGAACGGGCCTTACGTTCTTTACTTCATCGCTAAAAACCCTTTCAAAAGCCGCTTCTGTCTTACCGGACACTGCTGTAAGAAGCCGTACATGTCCGGCAAAAGCCAGTCTCTTGGCAACCCTAGTGGCACGGCCTGAAAGCGGATACGGATGCACGTGCAGCGTGCAAAACTTGAGCCCACCTATTGTAAATGATAGTTCGTCGCTGTCGTCTTCCGACATCAGTGGTATTGCAGAATGGTATCATTCCTGGTTCGTGGAAGCATTTTACAAAGTGGGGTAGCAAAGAAGAACAATGCTACATTTGCTCTACAAGACTGCAAACGGCAGGAAGCACAACGAATTTGCGACATCAAATATGGACAAAAAACCCACTATGCTCCTTGGAAGAAAAGGTGGATTTGTTTGAGATACCTATAATTATATTGACGTGCTACAAACTTGGTACAATAAATGAATCCTTAATTCTGTGGTTGCTTCATAGCGGAAGATTCATACCACCCAAAAGCGATCATGCAGAGAACTCATGAACTTGTGACTTTTCGGTCTCGTTACCGCCGCGTCCGTCTCCTTCACCTTCGCAGTCTTTGCTGCACACAACGAGAATGATTTCTGCCGCTGCCTCAGCCTCTTATCGGTTGTGATCCACTCCTTCAACTTCATTAGGATTTCCACAGTCGCTCAAAGTCTAGGTTTGTTACTGGAAGTAGCAGCAATGAAGCACCGAAAATCAGTTATTTCAGAAACTGGTTATTTTGAAGGGTTTCAACGGTCGGGTTAAACTGTAGACGAAAATAACGGTGTAACCGAAAAGCGAATGTTCCAGGGATAACCGCCGTCGCCAGTAGGTGCCGGTGCACCTCGCGCGGGCGGCGCGCCCAGTGCAGCGGCGAGCCGGCAGCCAGAGGCGGCGCGTAATGACTCGGGCGCACATGCCGGCGAGCCACCGCCGCCGCCGCCGCCGCTCCTGGAATTACCCGCGGCCCCCATTGTCTCGCCGCGGTCGCTCAAATTACAGCCGGCCCAGTCCCCGGTAATCACCGCGACTGCCACCGCGCACGCAGCGCGCCCATTCAATTAAAATCGCTGCGCGCCGAATTATGCGTCACAATTTTCTTTAATTGATTCAGAGATTCGGGCAGGAGGCCTGCTGCTGCTGCCGACGGCACCTGAGTGGTTCAGCGAGATGCTGCCCGAGCTGCGGCCTTCTAACAGTTCCACTACTGAGCTATTCCGGGGAGCGGTAGCACCGCCGAATTCGGCCTCGGGCTGAGAATCGTCATTTCTCTCCTGGTCTGCCTTTCCTCATTTTTCCTCTCTTCCATAAGCAAATACAATTAAAATTATACTGCTGCGTAAGTTCATAAAGTTTTGTTTTTCATGTTGGTATTCCGGCTTCTTTGGGTTTATTTCTCGATTGTAATTTTTTATTTGTAGTTCTTTGTTAGTATTTGAGTTTACATATTTTCGTTTTTCTTTAGGGTTCAGTAGAAATGTTGGAACACTTGAGGCAATACTGACCCTACGACTTATCTTAGCAGATAGGCAGAAAGGTGGAAGAAGTACTTAGAGAGCATATACAAGTGCGATGCACTTGAAGGAAATATTACGGACATGGAAGAGGACATTGATCAAGATGAAATGCGAGATATGACACTTCATGAAGAGTTTCATAGAGCACTGAAAGACCTAAGTCCAAACAAGGCCCCGGGAGTAAACAACATTACATTAGAACTACTGATAGCCTCGGGAGAACCAGTCCTGACATAACTCTACGATCTGGTAAGCAAGATGTATGAGACAGGCAAAATCCACTCAGACTTCAAGAAGAATATAATAATTCCAATCCCAAGGAAATCAAATGTTGACAGGTGTGAAAGCTACCGAACTATCAGTGTAATAAGTCACGGTGCAAAATACAAACACGAATTCTTTAGAGACGAATGGAAAAACTGGTAGAAGCCGACCGCGGGCAAGATCTGTTTGGATTCCGTAGAAATGTTGGAATACGTGAGGCAATACTGACCGTACGACTTACCTTAGAAGATGCATTAAGGAAAGACAAACCTACGTTTCTAGCGTTTGTAGACTTAGATAAAGCTTTTGACAATGTTGACTGGAATACTCTCTTTCAAATTCTCAAGGTGGCGGGGGTTTAATACAGGGAGCGATAGCTTATTTGTGATTTGTACAGAAACCAGATGGCTGTTATAAGAGTCGAGGGGAACGAAAGGGAAGCAGTGATTGAGAAGGAGGTGAGACAGGGTTGTACGCTATATCCGTTATATTCAATCTGTATATTCAGCAATCAGTGCAGGAAACAAAAGAATGATTTGGAATCGGAATTAAAATTCATGGGGAAGGAATAAAAACTTTGAGGTTTGCCGATGACGTTGTAATTCTGTCATAGACAGCAAAGGACCTTGAAGAACAGTTGAACGGAATGGACAATGTTTGAAAGGAGTATATAAGATGTGGACTCTGACCACAATCTATTGGTTATGAACCGTAGATTAAAACTGAAGAAACTGTAAAAAGGTGGGAATTTAAGGATATGGGACCCGGATAAACTGACTGAACCAGAGATTGTGCAGAGTTTCAGGGAGAGCGTAACGGAACAATTGACAGGAATAGGGGAAATAAATACAGTAGAAGAAGAATGTGTAGCTCTGAGGGATGAAGTAGTGAAGGCAGCAGAGGATCAAGAAGGTAAAAAGACGAGGGCTAGTAGAAATCCTTGGGTAACAGAAGAAATATTGAATTTAATTGATGAAAAGAGAAAATATAAAAATGCAGTAAATGAAGCAGGCAAAAAGGAATACGAACGTCTCAAAAATGAGATCGACAGGAAGAGCATAATGGCTAAGCAGGGATTGCTAGAGGAATGTAAGGATGTAGAGGCTTATCTCACTACGGGTAAGATAGATACTGCCTACAGGAAAATTAAAGAGACCTTTGGAGAAAAGAGAACCACTTGTATGAATATCAAGAGCTCAGATGGAAACACAGTTCTAAGCAAAGAAGGGAAAGCAGAAAGGTGGAAGGAGTATATAGAAGGTCTACACAAGGGCGATGTACTTGAGGACAGTATTATGGAAATGGAAGGGGATGTAGATGAAGATGAAATGGGAGATACGATACTGCGTGAAGAGTTTGACGGAGCACTGAAAGACCTGAGTCGAAACAAGGCCCCGGGAGTAGACAACATTCCATTAGAACTACTGACGGCCTTGGGAGAGCCAGTCCTGACAAAACTCTACCATCTGGTGAGCAAGATGTATGAGACAGGCGAAATACCCTCAGACTTCAAGAAGGAAATGCTAATTCCAATCTCAAAGAAAGCAGGTGTTGACAGATGTGAAAATTACCGAATTATCAGTTTAATAAGTCACGGATGCAAAATACTAACGCGAATTCTTTACAGACGAATGGAAAAACAAGTAGAAGCCGACCTTGGGGAAGATTAGTTTGGATTCCGTAGAAATATTGGAACACGTGAGGCAATACTGACCCTACGGCTTATCTTAGAAGCTAGATTAAGGAAAGGCAAACCTACGTTTCTAGCAATTGTAGACTTAGAGAAAGCTTTTGATAATGTTTACTGGACTACTCTCTTTCAAATCCTGAAGGTGGCAGGGGTAAAATATAGGGAGCGAAAGGCTATTTACAATTTGTATAGAAACCAAATGGCAGTTATAAGAGTTGAGGGGCATGAAGGGGAAGCAGTGGTTGGGAAGAGAGTGAGACAGGGTTGTGACCGCTCCCCGATGTTATTCAATCTGAATACTGAGCAAGCAGTGAAGGAAACAAAGAAAAATTCGGAGTAGGTATTAAAATCCATGGAGAAGAAATAAAAACTTTGAGGTTCGCCGATGACATTGTAATTCTGTCAGAGACAGCATAGGACTTGGGAGAGCAATTGAACGGAATGGACAGTGTCTTGAATCGAGGATATAAGAAGAACATCAACAAAAGGAAAAATAGGATATCGGAATGTAGTCAAGTTAACTCGGGTGATGCTGAGGGAATTAGATTAGGAAATGAGACACTTAAAGTAGTAAAGGAGTTTTTCTATTTGGGGAGCAAAATAACTGATGATGGTCGAAGTAGAGAGGACATAAAATAGAGACTGCCAATGGCTAGGAAACCGTTTCTGAAGAAGAGAAATTTGTTAACATCGAGTATAGATTTAAGGGTCAGGAAGTCGTTTCTGAAAGTATTTGTATAGAGTGTAGCCATGTACGAAAGTGAAACATGGACGTTAAATAGTTTGGATAAGAAGAGAATAGAAGCTTTCGAAATGTGGTGCTACAGAGTAATGCTGAAGATTAGATGGGTAGATCACATAACTAATGAGGAGGTATTGAAAAGAACTGGGGAGAAGAGGAGTTTGTGGCACAACTTGACAAGAAGAAGAGACCGGTTGGTAGAACATGTTCTGAGGCATCAAGGGATCACAAATTTGGCATTGGAGGGCAGCGTGGAGGGTAAAAATCGTAGAGGGAGACCAAGAGATGAATACACTAAGCAGATTCAGAAGGATGTAGGCTGCAGTAGTAATTCTAAGATGAAGAGGCTTGCACGGGATAGAGTAGCATGGAGAGCTGCATCAAACCAGTCTGTGGAGTGAAGACCACAACAACAACAACATTCTCGTTTTGTTATTTGTATATAGTGAGTGGAGCTGTGGACGCTAGAAAATGGAGTACCAAGTGGTGAAATCGGAACATTCCCAACATAGTCTTCTGTTTGAGTTCAGTAGAAGGGTGACAGCAGCGGAGCAACTAGAAACATTTTGGCCGTGTTTTGGGATGATGACGCTGAACAGAGCACGGCAAGAAAATTTTTTCTCGTTTAAAGGAGGATCGTTTTGACGTTCGTGACTCTCCACGTGGAGGAAGACGCACATGGTTTGATTAAGATAGTTTAAACGCATTAATCCACTATGAACCCCGACAGTATACTCGAGAGCTGGCAAATGTAAGAATTGTCATCATTCCACCATCGTGCGACTTTTGCATGCAGTGGTGAAGGACCAAAAGTCTGGTGTATGGATACCGCATGTTCTAAACCAACCGAGCGAGGTGGCGCAATGGTTAGCACACTGGACTCGCATTCGGGAGGATGACGGTTCAATCCCTCGTCCGGCCATCCTGATTTAGGTTTTCCATGATTTCCCTAAATTGCTTCAGGCAAATGCAGAAGTAGTCCCTTTGAAAGGGCACAGCCGACTTCCTTCCCCATCCTTGCCTAATGATGGGACCGATGCCTCGCTGTTTGGCCCCTTCCCCCGAAGCAACCAATCAACCTCTAAGCCAAAATCACAAAAATATGCGGGTTGCCTTACTCATCATCAATTGGCTCGTGAACAACACTGACCACTCCTGTACTCTGTCGTTACTCATGACGCGAATTAGTGTCTTTGTGCTAACATAAGAAAAAAGGATGTGGTTGAGCCTAAACAAAGCAGCAGCTCCCCGAACAAAGATCTGCGCGCATCCACAAAAGATTATGTTATGCGTCTGGTGGATCAGCGGCGCTGTAGTGTACTACGAATTGCTTCCCCGAGATGTAACCGTCACTGCTGACATTTATTGCCACCAACTGAGACGTCTTGCAGATGTAATCCAGGAACAACGACCAGGATGACTGCGTGAAGTGATGCCACCCCAGATGAAGCCAGCCCGCATTCTGCTAGACTGATAACAACTTACTACAGGAGTTGCGTTGGGAAGCCATTCGTCTGATCTTGGACCCTCAAATTTACACCTTTTCCGCTCTCTATCGAACAGTCTTCAAGGCACTTTCTTTACGGATGAAAATGAGCTCCGAACATGGCTCGACGAGTTCGTTTTTCCGCATCAAAGTCACGTGAATTAATCAGGCGCAGAATCGAAAAGTTACCCCAGCGTTGGCAGACTGTTGTAAATACATAGTGCAGGAGAACATATTATTGACGAATAATGTCTTTGTTGTATGTATCCAGCCTCTCGGCTGGAAATCCGAGAACTCTTCACCAGCTGTCTATGCCCAGAAAGCTTACATTCACATGTATCTCTTTTGTTTATTAAGCCTATGGAAAAACGCTACGGACTTACGTACCAACCCAGTACTTCCACAAATCGTTTTCAGATCGATCTAGTCTACCTCCGATATAATACGAGAATTTAATACGAGAATAGTTGCAGTAATTATAAGGCCACATCCCTCCTTTTTCTCCAGTTAACGATATGAGTTTATGTGGAGGTTGGATTTAGCTTGCGAAGCACAGATTTTGGTGAGTGGATAGAGTACAGATTATCGACAACGGGACGGCCGATCCCTGACGTGCAGACGCCATGGGGAACACGTGCAGTTTTAAGACACAATAGGGAGGCACGACAAATGAATTCAGATGTGGTGTCACGGTGTAAAAAAGGCCAGCTTTCGCCAGCTGAGGGACAATACTAGCTGTCTCGCCCTCCACTGAGACAAGACCGTAGCGAATCTTCCCAGCAGAGGAGCGACCTACTTAAACTGTGTGGCTCTCCTACGAAAACACGGCCTGTTTTTAAACTCTGCTGAATGTCCAGCGGAATTCACAGAAGACGGAAATGAGAAGGCCCATTTTCTTAGATGGATACTTTTTTCGCTGTTCTGAAAGCAAGTGAAACATTCAGAAGGTGTCCTATGTATCGTTTTTTAACACCAGGTGAAGAGCCTACTGGCGGGTGCCGTGACAGTGGGACGGGAGAACTTCCGCCTTCCGCAGGCAGAAAGAAGCGTCTTGAAAGGTCGTGAAAAAACAGTGCCGTTACAGTATTTTTTCATATGGAACGATAGGTCATTGAATGACTAAAAATAATATATGCGTTCATGACAGAGGTCCAGAATTGACAGCACAGAGTAGGCTGACGGACACTAGACTCAAGCTATATTTTTTACACTCCGTGGTGGGAGTAATACTATTGGCAAAAACTAGGAAAAAATGTCTTTGACGGACAATGATTTTTTGCGCAAAATCACTTACGGAGTAGACGTTGGGAGCGCAGTTTTCACATCAGTTCAGATTTAACTTCACTTAAGACAACACGCGATTTGACTTCACTTTTCGGCGAGACGTTTGCTGACCCTCAGCGACTGGACTTTACTTTCTAGCCAGACTTCTGCAAACTACACCTCAGATTTGATATACAGGTAGTGGGACGGACGTGGATTTATTGTCAGAGGTGGAGAGAAGCGAGTTCGATATCTGCTGCTGGGTTGGTTGCAGTCGGAACTCTGGTGACCTCCACATAAACATTTGTAGTCATCTCGTCTGCTCACAATTATATTAAAGTCAAACGGCAGCTTTGGGGCATTAGGTAGCAGCAAAGTTCCTTGTATGTTTTAAATTTTTCAGTTAAACTCGACCCGAACTTTTAAGACTTGGTAGTAGAAGTCACCTTCCCCAATAAACGTCGTATTCATTATTTCCAGGTTCAAGGCCTCACTAGCAGAGCGTAATCTCTTTAAAATGTGTCTTCAGAGTAAAAGTCAACCGAAGTGAACGAATTTTGGACTTCGCTGGGTCAGCACGCTCCCGAGAGAAACATGATACGCTCATATGCTCTTACCTAAAACTACAGTGCGACCTTATCAACGGCGCGAAACTCGACACACAGATAACCAAAATTAGCCTATTACACTGTGAAAAATTTATTGATACTGTAATATGAGAGATAGTCTTCAGGTTTTCTCATCACCTGCAAAATCAAGTTGTGACCATTAAATTTGTTGACGGAATTAGTCCTCAAATTTTCACTCTTTCATACGACACATTTTTCCAATCCATTATAGACTTCGCCGAGATCTTGTTTGGAGATGTCTGCATTTTCTCTCTTCAGGAAACATTACACCTCAAAAATCACCGCGTCCTCATTCTGGAGATGTCCGCCAGGCTAAGGAGGGCCCTTGATCATCAACAGCATTGGGCTATAATATTCTGCCAAATGTTGAAACTTGTCTCCAGACACGGAATTAGTGGCAAATCTTGGACGTCCAAACATGGTGGATATTGACGTTCAGCTGTTATTTGGTTCTTGGGCTGGTTTTGCGTCACGTACGGAAAATAATAAACGTACATGGATGAAGGAGTGGTATAAGAAAAGAGGAAAATTGACGCATGAAAATTTACTTGGTAGGTAGAAAAAAAATGGTTCAAATGGCTCTGAGCACTATGGGACTTAACATCTATGGTCATCAGTCCCCTAGAACTTAGAACTACTTAGACCTAACTAACCTAAGGACACCACACAACACCCAGTCATCATGAGGCAGAGAAAATCCCTGACCCCGCCGGGAATCGAACCCGGGAACCCGGGCGCGGGAAGCGAGAACGCTACCGCACGACCACGAGCTGCGGACTGGTAGGTAGAGGATTAGCGAGTAAGTGATAATGTGAACTTTCCGAGGATGGACACCAGCAAATTCGAACCATTTTTGCAAGTGGTTACACATTTAATTGTATCACATCTGGGTAATATTTATTTATTTAGACGTAGTTTTAAAAATGGTGAGCACACATATTTTATTTCAACTGTGCTAAAAAGTTTCTTGCCCTTGCAGAAAGTTCAAGGCATCAAAGTATGAAAATAGCGGCTACAGCAGCGCATACCACCAGCTCCGCTTTTCGATGTACCCGAAATTATTTTCAGTTCATTCCTGTAATTTGTCTGCATTGAATTTAATTTCTTTACTAACTGAAGGTTATCAGCTTCCTGGTACATTTCCCTACATTTCGACAACATGTCATCAAATTGCTCTGATTTCTTTTGGAAACTACTATACTCATTTCATCTAACGTGCTACAAAGCTAGAAAACCTCTATAAACCTCAACAATTCTCAAATCGTCCATTTCGCTGACTTCGAAGCTGCTTCTACTTCATAACACAAAAAATGTGCAAAATAAGCTGTTTAGCGTACGAGACTGGGCAGTTTGCTCAACTAAATCTAATTTCAGCAAATCTGTCAGTACACCACAACATAATGCACAACCCTCTATCTCATCCACAGACGGTAAATTCCAATTCACCATATGAAATATTGTACAATATTATTGACAGTCTAGGACCCACTTAAGAAGAAGAAGTCTCTGTGTGTCCGTGTCAGATTTCGGTAGAATACTAAGGCAGGAAGAAGGAGTTTAACGTCCCGTCGACATCGAGATCATCAGAGACGCAGCACTTGTTCGGACGGTGTCAAGGATGGGGAAGGAAATCGGTCGTGCCCTTTCAAAGGCATTTGAGTGGTGCAATTTAAGGAAATCAGGGAAAATCTTAATCTGTGTGACCGGACGAGGGTTTGAACCGTCGTCCTCACGATTGCTAGTGCAGCGTGTTAACCACTGCGACACCTCGCACGGTTTCCATATAATACTGTTACTGTTTGCCAACTGTGGTAGCCCCAAGACACACTTATCATCGCCATGTCGGATGTTGATTAGGGTTTTCCCCTAATTTGTCCACAATGAAATTAATTTACTTATCAATTCACTTTCACACTGTATGAGGGGGAACTCATATTTTGACATGAATAGTTCAGTTGGTGATGATGATGATGATGATGATGATGAGAACAACACAAACACCCAGTCCCAGGGCAGAAAAAATTCCCAACCCGGGACCCCGTGATCCAGCAGCAGCAACGCTAGCCACTGGACGACGAGCTGCGGACTAGTCCAGTTGGACTACGTGTATATATAAGTGGTTTTAATGTTTTAACTTACATTTATTGCACTGAAAATTGCCACACAGTGACTAAAATTTGAATTTCCACTAAACTTTATTTCCGTCTGAGTGCTGCACCCTTTACTACTTGAAATTAATAGAGTCACTGGGCGCACCTGTTCCCACGTGAAATCTAAACTGAAGCTCTCTTTGTTTTTGTAATAACTTTCTAACAAGTCCATCGAACCACAGTGGGTTTTTCCCACATGTCGCCACCTTGCTCGGTACATTTTCCTTGCTTTTCTAAAGCATATTGTACGATGCTTTTGAGTTTGATCCATCTGTTCTCCGCATCTTCGTCCTCAGAGCTGAGGTGTTGACTAGTTAGATGCTCTGCAATTTTAGTCCAGTCACTCTTGCGAACCAAAAATAGTGCCTATCTTTCTTAACATAGCTGCAATCATAGCCTTATGATTGCTAATTTCCTTTTTGATATTAATTAATTCGAAAGGTTAGTTTGTGATAGTTACTAGGAGGTCAGTCCTCACACGTCCGTTCTTTAATGGCAGGATTTAAGTAATTATCAGGCACGACATTCAGTACAATCTCACACAAATCCCTTTCTCTGGCTATAGTTTTGATTTAATTACTCTCCGATTCCATAGCTGGAAATACGGAGTCTCCTCCATTACAATAGAATGGTCAAAAAGCTTGCCCGTAACATTCTTAAAGTTGTCTCTTAAGCGCTCACTCACTACGGCTCCTAACGCAGGGCCTGTAAAGGTGTCTTATTACTTTATTTGATCCACTTTTGAAGCTTATCTTCAGCCAAATTATTTCAGATTCGAAGTCCGTAATAACTTAAATAGATACTAAGTATCTGTTTATGGCGATAAATCCGCCGCCACCACTGGCGCATATTCTATCCTTGTCACACTTATTCAAAGTTGAGTTTAGAATTTCGCTGTTGTTGATTTCTGGATTCACCGAACTTTATGTCCTTAATACGAGGGCGTGCTGCAAAGTAATGTCTGTGAAATTCTTATTCGAAAACTCTTAAGGCTTTTAGAAATAAAACAAATGTTATTAATATTCTGCATCTTTATTCTTCGGGTCTACATAGAGCGATTTACCATTTCTTCTTGTGTAGGATTTTTATGGTATACCACTGTGTATCCTGCGTTCCATTTCGTCTTGTTTACTGGTTTTAGTATACTCTGGTTGTAAAATGTGTTTTATGTCGAATCAGTCTACTGTTAATCCTATGTTACATCTTACCGGGTACGACTTAAACAATGTCTACCTCCATAACCATGAGTTGTCCAGACCAATTGTACGGTGACATTTCCTTTATTTGGATGGCTGAATGGCATATTCTGAAACCCAATAACTAAAAAAAACTCTTTGTCCATTAATTGTGTTGTATCCAAAACCAAAAAAGAAAGGAAGTTTTGATGGGCCTCGGCGACTACATAATTAGTGGCGGAACACATTCTCGGATTGGGGAAGGAAAGGAAAGCGAATTGGTAGTGGCTTCTCAAAGGAATCACCTCGTTATTTATCTGAAAGTATTTAGGAAAATCACGGCAAATCTAAATCTGGATGGCCTGACCGTGATTTGAAACGTCGTCCTCTCTAATGGGAAACCAGTGCCTAACCACTGCACTATGTCGGCCAGTGTGTGAAACTGAGGGAGTTTAAAAGTAGAAACAAAGGAGTCTTGCTAGTTCTGAATAATATTAAAATTCAATTTTTTTAGGTCGGATGCTCATTTGTTTCGTAATAACCTTGTGTTTCTCAAACGTAACAACGTACGTTATTCATTATTCTGCTTTCTTCTTTTATAGCTTTTAACAGGTGTCCATAGTTTAGACGTGACTGCCGCTATAGCACAGTAATTTTCTTTGCAATCCCACGCAACAGTGTTTTAGAGTATCTTCAAGACTACTGCAGTTCTTCCCACTACCCTCATTAGAGGCAGTAAAGAGGCTGTATTGCGTCTCTCTTTTTTGCAATATATTAACTCACACAGCACACAAACTCACGTGTCTTACCGCACTGAACATGAGCAGTTTGATGACGTCCTCTTTTTTGGGCATATTTTTCTGTGAAATTTCGTTGTTAATTTAAGACATTCCGCCCCATATATTAACCCACAACACTTAACGGAGAAGGAAACATGATTGGCATACAGTTCGTTAGCACAACATTTTGTTAACTGAATCATTTTTATAATCGAACCAGGAAATACTTCTCATTTCCATAAATGTTATAAATAGTAGAAACAAGGACACGATAAAAACGAACAATTAAGTTATCCGCTACAAGGGTCTTCACAACTAACTTGTCACTAGCAATTGTCACGGTGGGACAGAGCGATATGATAATAACAAGCAGAAGATGGGTCCAAGCGCATTCTTTGTTTAGCTTCTGCGTCTTTAGCTGCCCTCTAAACGAATCACTGTCGTTCTCTTTATTATTTTGATCCTGGTATAAATTCAGATATTGACGCCTGACTTTACAGCCGCGCAGTGGAGATCATCACCTGTGTAAAATTCATCCAAGAAATCAGCTCGATACATATGGGCTTTATTGTCCTTAAAGATGAGGACTGTACCATCAGCACCACTGATAATCTGCAGATGGAACTGCAGCAATACATGTCTGCATCATTGGTGCTGAACAGTTAATCTCCATCCATTAACGAAGATGAAATTTCTATGATAATACCAGCTACCAATTCCTCTGCAGACGACAGAGCGACGAGCATAACTCTAATTTTATCAATAAAATCACTAGTATATTTAATGTACCTAATACCCCTTACTTACATAAATAGTATAATTCCGGGTTGTGTGGGTATATGAGTACTGATATTATATTTCCGGTAATTATACCCCGATTTTCTCTTCTGCCTATTGTTTTTAACACCTGTCACAATATTTCTGATTGAAGTTCACCTACGGCGTTCTCTTGGTTGAATCGGTGATTCTGCAGGAATTTTCCGCGAAGAGACTTTTCGCTAATCGTTAGGTTACTTTTGAAGAATGAAGGGCTGATACACTGGGATGGCCTTTTAGATTCTTGTTTCTACTCCCACCCACATAAATACCGGATGCCATTTTATTCATACAGCTCTCATACACTTATTAATATTCATTTATGTACCTTTGACAAATGTACTTTCAGATACTGTATGCTTTCGGAAGAAGTTATTGGAAGAACTGACAAACTGAGGGGGTGCAGCGTTAAGCAGTTATTATCTCCAGAATACCTTAGGATCAGTACTTCTGACATTAGTATTGCAAACTGCCTAAAGAGAATAATTTTCTATGTCCATAAACTCGCACATCCCTCTCCCTTCTTACGAAACAGCCGTAGAGCGTAACGAAGGATATTGGTTAGTTTGTGTCTTCTACGTCTCATTTTTCACTTTTGTGCAAATGCTGGTCTTCTAGAAGACATAACTGATGTCAGTGCGAACTAAGGTTTATGAAGATAAACTTGTAGTGACTACTTCGAAAGTGGAAACATGCTATGATTTTACTCCGAAGAGTTACTATTAAACCGTTCATTCATGGCCTAAAGGGTTTCGAGCGTTAACTGCTTTTTAAATATAAACAAATCATTTGTTGTCGAGGCATTACTGAAGAATATTACAGGCCATTTCTGTATGTAAACAGTTAAGTGGAGTCATGGATTACATATATGACGATATACCGACTTTGTGTGTCGTGGTACGCGTGCAATCAATTTGTTGCACTTGCTTCGTTCCCGTACTGCAGTACTTGCGTGTTTCATGTGCATTGATTGCACTTTGACAGGCGATAGAAGCTTAAGTAACTATATGGATAACTTAAAGTGGAAGGAAAACTTGAGTGAAATGTCAGATGCTTCATAAACTTGTTTAATATTTCCTCGACGGTAAGATGAACAGAGACGGACACAATATTAAACGAAGAGGTAGAAGAATAGCATTGTCTTTCCAAATGAAATCATCTTACGTTCTTTAGGAAAACCACATGAAATATAACTCTGGACAACCATAAGAGAATCAGAGAATATGCTTCTCCATTATGCAATTTCAGTGTGTTAACTAGAGCGGTACACTTGTTTCAAAATTGCCTGTGACCTAATTCCTACCTTGCCTCTTGCTGCATTTGTAAAGATACTACCTGAAATCTGCAATTAATCGAAAAACATGGTGTGTCCCCCAGGTTAGATTATAGTGAAACAGCAATGCATCTGTAGTTTGCATTTTAAAACTAAGCTCTACGGTTCTGCAAGTTCCCATCTTCAGATAGCAAGAACGTGACTTGTATAAAGGGAACAATGTAAACAATCCTTTGTTCACGGAGGGATCGAACCCAAAAATGTGTTACAGTAACTAAAACGTATACGAAGCAGCTTGTACATTCGTTATAGGTAAGTAGCTAGGTTTGTAACGAAAGAACAGTGCTCGCCTTCGCACAAATATGGGAAATAAATTCTTAACTTGTGTAGCAAAGAAACTTACCAGCTTACTTCCTCTCTCTCTCACTCTCTTTGCTGATATTACTCTCTCTTATGTGTGGTCCACACTTGATGAACCTTGGCTCACTGTCGGTTTGGCATTTATGTCTGTGGCTAGATGCCCTCTCCGTTGCCACAGCATCACCTTGAGGAAAGATGAGGAAGTAAGATTTTCACAACATAATTTCTGGTCTTAATGTTTTCATTATTTTAGACATTCACTTCTTGTGTGCGTGAGTCGGAAATAATTATGGACCTACTCGTAAATTTTCCTTAAAACCACGTTGTGTAAAAGCATTCCACACCACAGCTCCGTAATGTTTCGTGTAAATGTGTCCAAATCTCATGCACTGTCTCGTGAAGTGAGCATTTCGTATTTCTCTGAGACTTCTAGTCCGCTTTCGTTCCTGTGACAGATCTAAAAATATCTGTTTGGCAGAAAAAAGTGCTCTTTCAGGTTGCTGAGTGCTTCTGCAGGTAAGCTAGGTCGAGGATCTCCTCAGTATATACACATCCGCGTGGCTCCGGGGGGCAATAGTTGGGAGGCAGGGAGGGGGGGGGGTCTGAAATTATGACCGCACACACAGAGAACAATCGAGCCAGTTTGCAGACGCATTTGTTAGATAGTGGGCTACCGGCCACAGCGGTACCAAGTACTCGAGCGCTGCCGGTAGCCTAGTGTTTCGCGGAATCGTGCCGCGCACCACGAATATTAATGCCGGAGCGCTCCGTTCGTAACTAACGCTCTGCGCTCCCAGGTGCCTAATGATGCAAAGGAGAAAAACACCCATGGCTGGAATTAGCTATTGTTATACGTGCTAAATCACCGACAGTAATGAGGCTAAGGCAATTTCTCATCTCGCGGCGTATTTGCCACGGCTGTAACAACACGCCATTTATTAAACTCGAGTAAATTACGACGTAACGCTTGAGATTGTGTTACATTTTGAATAAACCTCTTAGTCGAGAAGCACCTGAAAGTCTTACAGTTCCTCGGAGTCACAACGGCTCATTCTGACGTCTGCACTGACGTCCGCCTCCGTGGAAAAGTACTGCGCGGTAGTAGTGTTACAATGCTCTTTTATTTGCCGCGAGGCATTTCCGTAAACAAAATGAAGTCGTCCGGGGCGTTATTAAGCAACAGACAGTCGGGCGTCGCTTGGGCGACCTAGGGAAGTCCAAAGATAGTTAACGAGTGGAGTGACGCAGTAGCAAACAGCGGACTTCAATTACTTATTGTAGTCCTGGGCTCCATTTCCGGTACGAATCCTAGAATTTACCCATATCAGTCTCACTAGAAACGAGTAAAATGAGTCGTTTCGTCAGCAGAGTTGGTCTTCTTGAATTTGAATAATGGTTCCTCTGTGGTAATCTCAGCCCCAGAAGCATATTTCACAAAGCGACTTTCTTGTCTACGTCGACTACTCGTAGTGGGTGAGCATCATATGTCAGCGTGTACGTCAGCAGTGAAGCAGGTCGCTAATGAATCAGTGACATCAAACATTAATTGTAACGCTGAGTGTAGACTTCTGAGACGCGTGTACACAAGTGACGACCACTAGTGACAAACGAGTCTCAGTGACGGAATATACGCCAGGGCCACCGAGTATGCTTACGACTGCGCCTGCGCAGAAAAAGGGAACGGTAGGGCCGTCGGCTAACAACGCAAATATATATACAGTAATGGATTTTGTTCTTTTACGTTTTCTTTACTTTCATATAATCGTTTCCTTTGGTTTTGTATCATACTGCAATATTGTTGCATGAATCTTGATATTTTTAGTATGAGTTCGTCCCATAAGAGAAGAAGTATCTGAAAGCAAAGAGTTGTTTAGGATCTACAATACCTGGAGAAGGTTGGTTGGTTGATTCGGTGAAGAGGACCAAACAGTGAGGTCATCGGTTCCATCGGATTAGGCAGGGATGGGGAAGGAAGTCGGCCGTACCATTTCAGGGGAACCATGCAGGCATTGGTCTAAAGCGATTTTATGGAAACGGAAAACATAAACCAGGATTGAACCATCGTCCTCCAGAATGCGAGAGCAGTGTGCTAACTGCCCCACCTTGCTCTCTGGAGAATGGAAAGGTCTATAATGTGAATAAATAGGATCAGAAGTAGGGGACTGAAGTTTTAAATGAAAATTGTTTAGACAGTCAAAGTCATCTATGTTGAAGGACAAAAATACGGTAGGATATTATTTGGCACTTAGAAACAAAATCAGACACAGTGGATTGGATAATTTAAAAGAGCTCTCTATACTGACTTCTGCCTGTACTGATGTGTTAAACGAGTGAACGAAAACAACTTTCGCATGATGTGTCATTCCCAAGTAACGTACCTCGATGAAATTTGAACCATACAAATAAGCAACTGCTGCAGTATACAGTAGAGGATGTAATTGAAAGACATACGCAAGGAGAAGAAAATAAATGGCAGTTTTAACAAAAAATAACAATATCACCGAAGTTACCGCTGTTATTGATGGCCGCTGGGCTTTACAAAAGACGGGACATAGTTCTTAATAGTGTGCGTGATCACTACGAACGGCAGTGCATACTCTGCAACATGCTCCTTCCTGGCCACAAGACTGGTAAGGAGTTCCTGTGGAAGGGCGTTCCGTTGCTCCGTCAGCGTGGTTGACAACTGTTGGACGGTCGATGATGCATGTGGACGTGCTACAATACTCTCCCCAGTGCATCCCAGATGTGCTCGATGGGACTTAACTCGGGGGAAGGGGCAGGCAGTCCATTTGATGAATATCCTCTCGTTCCAAGAACTCCTCCACCAACGTCGTTTGATGCGGTCGCGCATGTAAAAATGCACATGGGGAATGAGTACTGTGTGACAATGACGTTGACTGGTCAGTGTACCGAGGTCAAAATTTTGGGGGTCGATACGCCCCTGCAACGTTGTGGTTCCCCACACCACAGCACCTCGTCCTCCAAAACGGTGAATATCAACTACGTTACTGGATTATGTATCCTCATATGCCGAGAGGTGGGAACACGTAATGTATCCAGGAACGTTTTCGAACATGATCACTCGGAACGTTTGAACGACGCTTCTCCCATTCTTTCAGTACTCCGGAGTGTGGAGAAGTTTACATGCGACTTTTGTCACGAACATGCTCTAAGAATTTTGGTCAGGTTATTGACGTTTGTTGTGTTCTTCAGTTCGAAGGCTCGAGCGGTGCAGCTCGCCAGAATAGTGTCTCCTGTGTACGTCTTTTCCTCCTGCATAAGTTCCACTACTTACGTCCATCTGAACCTGCTTAGTGTATGCAAGTCTTGCTCTCCCTCGTAATTTTGAATTCCTCTCACACAGTTCATTCCATTAGGAAAGTGACAATTACTTGGTGCCTCAGAGTATGTCCTATGAACAGATCCTTTCTTACTCACGTTATGCCATATATTTGATTTTAGCAACTCCTCTTTTTTGCGTGCATTGATTTTAGCAACCTCCCTTTTTTTATGAACACTTAATCTACAGCATTGTCCTCTAGCGCCACATTGGTAAAAGCTTCTGTTCTCTTTTTGTATGAAATGCGTATCATTCACTTCCATACAAGGCTACACTCCAGACCAATATCTTCAGAAGAGACTTCCTAAAACTGGTTCTGTTTAATGTTAATAAATTCCGGCTTTACAGAAATTCTTTTCTTGCTGTATCAGTCTGTATTTCATATCCTATCCAGTTCGGCAACATCCAGCTCATTTACTGCCCAAATAACAAAACTATCCTACTACTTTTAGTGTGTAGTTTCCTAATCTAATTCCCTCACCATCTCCTGATTCAATTCTAGTTTTATTTCGTATTTATATTTATAAAAGTCGAGTTTTACTTCTTTTTATGTTCGTCTTACAATAATTCACAATTCTTTAATTGTGTTACCATATACCGACATTTTCGTAAGGAAGATGGCCTGACGCAGCCTCACGTTTATTGTTCGGGTACCATACTGCACAGCACAAAGCACTTGCTACACCGACATTGTGGCGTCGACATGTGTACATATGTGTACCAATGGCGACAAACGAGTGTTAGTAAGGAAATAATACTCCAGAGGCGCAGCAACAGACTCATTTGGCACGAGTTGATATAGCCACTGACGTCACTCATGTAAAAAGAAAGACAACTAATAAACAAAAAATAAGACTAAACAGAAGAATCTCTCGAATTTTATATACATATGTGACTCGCAAACATTAATTGAATGTTCTTCCTGTATACTAACGATGTGAATGAGATAGTTAGAATGCTGAACTGCATTCGCAGTATAAATTCGCCATTTTTTACCTTTGTCTCAAGTAGTGTGTCTTCTGATGTAGATGAACCAACAGGAGCGATCGTCGAGCCTCTGTTATTACTACAGGACAAAGCCGCCACATAAAGTTACGCAGGAGGCAAGCGACCATTGTAAACCATAAGTGTAGGTCACTAACAGAATACGAAATGATTTTATTGATCGAAAAATGTCAGTTTCGGCCTATTTCATCATCAGTTAATTTGTCAGAAATAGAACATTACATTTAACTATACACGAAATATATGAAAAATGAGAAAAATAAAATACAGTTACAAAACCGAGAAGCGTAATTCTTCAAAATGCATAGACATAAGGCACATACCGTGGCACTGAAGGTAATCAGTGAGCATGATAGTTACATGATATTAGTGCAACCAGCATAAAGAGAGTGAACAGGAATCCTTAGCGGTGTGCAAAGTAAATAAATTTTAACATCAGATAGCGTTACGTAAATGGTTATTGGTATTACAGCACCAAGCTTTTAAGAAAAGTAAAAATCTTATGCCCTTTGTACTGTTGTCATTTTCTATTACAAATTTGTAATATTATACAGAATTATTGTTATTAATAATAAAGTCTTCGTATATCTTGATGGTGCTATTAGTATCCCATAGCCATTCACATAACACCAACTGGTGTCAAAATTTATATCCTTTGTACACAGCTCATGATTCTTGTTCACTCTTTTCTTGTTGGCTCCGTTAATATCATGTAGATGTCAGGTCACTTGCTACCTTCAGTGCCGGGGAATGTGCCTTATGTCTAAATGTTTAGGAGAATTGTTTACATTGGTTTTGTAACTTTTTATTTTGTGTACAGTGGCCTGTAATATTCTGTTTTGACAGATTATCTGATGATGGTATGTGCTAGTAAGCATCATTTTACATCAATAAAGAAATTTTTTATTCGGTTAGTGACATTAACTTGCCACTTACTCAGCTTTCTGAGGACTACATGTATAATACAGGACAAATACAGGACAAGTTTGCTGTGCAGAGAGCTTGTCAGCAAACCATCCTTTGTACACAGCTGCTCCCTGCCGCCGTTGGATAAGCAGCTGCAGCAGCAAGTCGTATACTCCTAGCTCACTCATTTGTTACATAGTTTAATTCTTAATTTCTTTGCGTGTTTTTGGTACTTGCATTGTTTAATTCATAAATTTCGGGCGTATTATAGTATTTGAGAGTTGTAGCATCGCGTTTTAGTACCTGAATAGTGTAAATTCGCGTAGTCGTTTGTCTTCTGTTTTTGTTTTGAACGGCCAGTGTCGGTTGGTCACAGTCAGTGTGCTCCCTGCCGCCGTTGGATAAGCAGCTGCAGCAGCAAGTCGTATACTCCTAGCTCACTCATTTGTTACATAGTTTAATTCTTAATTTCTTTGCGTGTTTTTGGTACTTGCATTGTTTAATTCATAAATTTCGGGCGTATTATAGTATTTGAGAGTGTAGCATCGCGCTTTAGTACCTGATTAGCGTAAATTCGCGTAGTCTCCTTCCGCCGCCGAGCAGTGTCAGCAGTGCGCAAGTAGCAGCATTACTGCATTTACTAGGCAATCTTGTATTTTAATAACCGTTTAAATTTTTGTTGATTTGTTGCGCTCTCTGTAGATTAGTTCAGACGTTCTTTGCAAAACAGTTTTTAGCATGGATAGGGACTGCAACTGCTGTGTTCGGATGCAGGCTGAGTTGGCATCCCTTCGCTCCCAGCTTCAGGCAGTGTGGGCTTCGGTCACACAGCTTGAGGCTGTTGCCAATGGGCATCACTGTGGGCGTCCGGATGGGGGTTTGTCGGGGACGGCCAGCTCGTCCCACGCATCCCCTCATCGGACAACGACTTTGGTTGCCCGGGATACTGCCCGCATTGAGGCTGATCCCTCACCTGTGGTAGAGTGGGAGGTCGTCTCAAGGTGTGGCAGGGGGCGAAAGACATTCCGGAGGGCTGAACGGAAAGCCTCTCCAGTTTGTCTGACGAACCGGTTTCAGGCTCTGTCTCAGGCTGATACTGATCTTCGGCCTGACATGGCTGCTTGTCCTGTTCCAGAGGTTGCCCCTCAGTCTGCAAGATCCGGGCAGTCGCAGAGGGTGGGCTTACTGGTAGTTGGGAGCTCCAACGTCAGGCGCGTAATGGGGCCCCTTAGGGAAATGGCAGCAAGAGAGGGGAAGAAAACCAATGTGCACTCCGTGTGCATACCGGGGGGAGTCATTCCAGATGTGGAAAGGGTTCTTCCGGATGCCATGAAGGGTACAGGGTGCACCCATCTGCAGGTGGTCGCTCATGTCGGCACCAATGATGTGTGTCGCTATGGATCGGAGGAAATCCTCTCTGGCTTCCGGCGGCTATCTGATTTGGTGAAGACTGCCAGTCTCGCTAGCGGGATGAAAGCAGAGCTCACCATCTGCAGCATCGTCGACAGGACTGACTGCGGACCTTTGGTACAGAGCCGAGTGGAGGGTCTGAATCAGAGGCTGAGACGGTTCTGCGACCGTGTGGGCTGCAGATTCCTCGACTTGTGCCATAGGGTGGTGGGGTTTCGGGTTCCGCTGGATAGGTCAGGAGTCCACTACACGCAACAAGCGGCTACACGGGTAGCAGGGGTTGTGTGGCGTGGGCTGGGCGGTTTTTTAGGTTAGATGGCCTTGGGCAAGTACAGAAAGGGCAACAGCCTCAACGGGTGCGGGGCAAAGTCAGGACATGCGGGGACCAAGCAGCAATCGGTACTGTAATTGTCAACTGTCGAAGCTGCGTTGGTAAAGTACCAGAACTTCAAGCGCTGATAGAAAGCACCGAAGCTGAAATCGTTATAGGTACAGAAAGCTGGCTTAAGCCAGAGATAAATTCTGCCGAAATTTTTACAAAGGTACAGACGGTGTTTAGAAAGGATAGATTGCATGCAACCGGTGGTGGAGTGTTCGTCGCTGTTAGTAGTAGTTTATCCTGTAGTGAAGTAGAAGTGGATAGTTCCTGTGAATTATTATGGGTGGAGGTTACACTCAACAACCGCACTAGGTCAATAATTGCTCCTTTTACCGACCTCCCGACTCAGCAGCATTAGTGGCAGAACAACTGAGAGAAAATTTGGAATACATTTCACATAAATTTTCTCAGCATGTTATAGTCTTAGGTGGAGATTTCAATTTACCAGATATAGACTGGGACACTCAGATGTTTAGGACGGGTGGTAGGGACAGAGCATCGAGTGACATTATACTGAGTGCACTATCCGAAAATTACCTCGAGCAATTAAACAGAGAACCGACTCGTGGAGATAACATCTTGGACCTACTGATAACAAACAGACCCGAACTTTTCGACTCTGTATGTACAGAATAGGGAATCAGTGATCATAAGGCCGTTGCAGCATCCCTGAATATGGAAGATAATAGGAATATAAAAAAATGGAGGAAGGTTTATCTGTTTAGCAAGAGTAATAGAAGGCAGATTTCAGACTACCTAACAGATCAAAACGAAAATTTCTGTTCCGACACTGACAATGTTGAGTGTTTATGGAAAAAGTTCAAGGCAATCGTAAAATGCGTTTTAGACACGTACGTGCCGAGTAAAACTGTGAGGGACGGGAAAAACCCACCGTAGTACAATAACAAAGTTAGGGAACTACTGCGAAAGCAAAGAGAGCTCCACTCCAAGTTTAAACGCAGCCAAAACCTCTCAGACAAACAGAAGCTAAACGATGTCAAAGTTAGCGTAAGGAAGGCTATGCGTGAAGCGTTCAGTGAATTCGAAAGTAAAATTCTATGTACTGACTTGACAGAAAATCCTAGGAAGTTCTGGTCTTACGTTAAATCAGTAAGTAGCTCGAAACAGCATATCCAGACACTACGGGATGATGATGGCATTGAAACAGAGGATGACACGCGTAAAGCTGAAATACTAAACACCTTTTTCCAAAGCTGTTTCACAGAGGAAGACCGCACTGCAGTTCCTTCTCTAAATCCTCGCACAAACGAAAAAATGGCTGACATCGAAATAAGTGTCCAAGGAATAGAAAAGCAACTGGAATCACTCAATAGAGGAAAGTCCAATGGACCTGACGGGATACCAATTCGATTCTACACAGAGTACGCGAAAGAACTTGCCCCCCTTCTAACAGCCGTGTACCGCAAGTCTCTAGAGGAACGGAGGGTTCCAAATGATTGGAAAAGAGCACAGATAGTCCCAGTCTTCAAGAAGGGTCGTCGAGCAGATGCGCAAAACTATAGACCTATATCTCTGACGTCGATCTGTTGTAGAATTTTAGAACATGTTTTTTGCTCGAGTATCATGTCGTTTTTGGAAACCCAGAATCTACTATGTAGGAATCAACATGGATTCCGCAAACAGCGATCGTGTGAGACCCAACTCGCTTTATTTGTTCATGAGACCCAGAAAATATTAGATACAGGCTCCCAGGTAGATGCTATTTTTCTTGACTTCCGGAAGGCGTTCGATACAGTTCCGCACTGTCGCCTGATAAACAAAGTAAGAGCCTACGGAATATCAGACCAGCTGTGTGGCTGGATTGAAGAGTTTTTAGCAAACAGAACACAGCATGTTGTTATCAATGGAGAGACATCTACAGACGTTAAAGTAACCTCTGGCGTGCCACAGGGGAGTGTTATGGGACCATTGCTTTTCACAATATTTATAAATAACCTAGTAGATAGTGTCGGAAGTTCCATGCGGCTTTTCGCGGATGATGCTGTAGTATACAGAGAAGTTGCAGCATTAGAAAAATGTATCGAAATGCAGGAAGATCTTCAGCGGATAGACACTTAGTGCAGGGAGTGGCAACTGACCCTTAACATAGACAAATGTAACGTATTGCGAATACATAGAAAGAAGGATCCTTTATTGTATGATTATATGATAGCGGAACAAACACTGGTAGCAGTTACTTCTGTAAAATATCTGGGAGTATGCGTGCGGAACGATTTGAAGTGGAATGATCATATAAAATTAATTGTTGGTAAGGCGGGTACCAGGTTGAGATTCATTGGGAGAGTCCTTAGAAAATGTAGTCCATCAACAAAGGAGGTGGCTTACAAAACACTCGCTCGACCTATACTTGAGTATTGCTCATCAGTGTGGGACCCGTACCAGATCGGTCTGACGGAGGAAATAGAGAAGATCCAAAGAAGAGCGGCGCGTTTCGTCACAGGGTTATTTGGTAACCGTGATAGCGTTACGGAGATGTTTAATACACTCAAGGGGCAGACTCTGCAAGAGAGGCGCTCTGCATCGCGGTGTAGCTTGCTCGCCAGGTTTCGAGAGGGTGCGTTTCTGGATGATGTATAGAATATATTGCTTCCCCCTACTTATACCTCCCGAGGAGATCACGAATGTAAAATTAGAGAGATTAGAGCGCGCACAGAGGCTTTCAGACAGTCGTTCTTCCCGCGAACCATACGCGACTGGAACAGGAAAGGGAGGTAATGACAGTGGCACGTAAAGTGCCCTCCGCCACACACCGTTAGGTGGCTTGCGGAGTATAAATGTAGATGTAGATGTAGATGTAGACCATGTGTTACAACTGTTATGTATATATAAAGCAGAGTGCATGTGAGTATGCCTGGGATCTCCTACCAAGTCCATAGATCGATATCATCGAAATTTTGCACAGAAACAGTGGGCTCAGTAGTATCAGTGATGTGGGGTTTATTACCTTCTAGTTCCAATAAGAGCAAGAGTTACATGCAAAATCGTGTTGTCTTTTTTTTTCCTGGATTACAGACTGCCATGCACAGCAGGAATTTTGTGTGGGAAGAGTATTAGCCTGCCAGATCAACCTGATTTGCAGGGCAGCCTACAAAATCAGGGGTAAGAAACTGTTTTCCAGGCTCCAACATGTTTGCTGCCTTGCATTACAGGCATGTTGTGTTGGAGTAGTATTATCCTGTTTTACCAGCCTGCTTTGCATGCAACCCACTGTTGTGCAGCCTGCTGTGCATGACAGGTGTGTTGGAGTAGTATTGGCATCCTTTAATGAATTGTATTGCAAAGGGTACACGTGGTGATGGGCATTGCTGGGGACAGGTTGAATGGATAGAGGATGGACAGAGCAAGGGGGAGAAGGAAATGAACAGACAGGGTAGAGAAGGAGGAGATACATGAGGCAGGTGAAAGGTGTAGGAGGGTGAGGGCAGGTGGAAAAAGGAGGAGGGGAGCCAGAGATAAAAAAAAAGAGAGGGAAGAAGGATATGGACAGCGAGATAGTGGGATGAAGATATGGTCAGAGGAAGGGGGTGGAACAAATGGACAAAGAAAGGGCAAAGAGGAGATAAAGATACAAAACTAAAGGGGGGGGGGGGGGAGGTGACAGACAGAGGTGGATGGATGAGGTTTACGGAGAGATGGAGGTAGAGGCGGACACAGAGACGGGAAAGAGGAGGAGTGTTCAGTATATGTGGTGAATGCATTCATGGGCGAAGCTGCAGGGAAAAGGGCCAGTGATTAATAAAGCAGGAATGTAAAGATAGTCTTTAGTAATTAAAGTGTCATTTCAAATATTCTATGTTTTCTTCTGGGTGAACAACCTCACTTACTGGTTAAACTGCCAGCCAGCCATCTGAGAAGTAGGTTCCAATTCGATATGCTGTGTGTACAGTACAAATCTAAATCCAACCGTAAAAAATAATTCTCACTGTATTTTTCACGACCTCTGCATTTAATTTTTTTTTTTTCATCCTTTGAAAGTGATTTCATGTCCCAATCATCTATCATCTCTCGATTCCAACGACGTCGACGAAATCTCTTACCTTTGACTTGTGACTTTTAACGGGTAACCTATGAATTCTGAATTATCTAACCTCCAAAATAACCATATTTGTCCGCATTTTACTCATTTGGTTCTTTTTAGGGACTAGTAGAAGAAGACACTGGAGTCGGTAAGGAATATATAGGGGATCCAGTAATAAGTTACACTCTAAAACAACTCTGGAAGACCTGAGATTAAATGGAGCAGAAGGGATGGATAACGTCCCATTGGAATGTCTAAAATCATTGTGGCAATGTCCGCCCCCGGTAGCTGAGTGGTGCTGGCACGGTAGCTCAGCGTGTTCGGTCAGACGGTTAGCTGCCATCTGTAATAAAAAAACTGAGTGAATGGATCAATAATGAACTCCAACAGGCATCAGGGGACGTCCGCCACGAACAAATGCAAGGAACTATAATGAACAAAGTGAGATGACAAAAAAGAAAAAAAATATATGGTCATCACGACAGAATGTCAGTCCTGAGGGCCCGGTTTCGATTCCCGGCTGGGTCGGATATTTTCTCCGCTCAGGGACTTGGTGTTCTGTTGTCCTAATCATCATCACTTCATCCCCATCGGCGCGCAAGTCGCCGAAGTGGCGTCAAATCGAAAGACTTGCACCCGGCGAACGGTTTACCCGATGGAAGGCCCTAGTCACACGTCATTTATTTATTGTGAAAATGCCAACCAAACGACTAATAAAGTTAGTGTGTATATTCTACGAGACTTGCTACGTACCATCAGATTTTCGGAATAATATCGTCCACACAATTCCAAAGATGGCTAGGGCAGATAGGTGCGAAAGGTATCACACAGTCAGCTTAACATTTCATGTGTCCTAATTGCTGACAAGAATAATATATAGAAGACTGGAAAAGAAAATTGAGAATCTGTTAACTGGCAGTTTGTCTTTAGGGAAAGTGAAGACACTAGAGAGGCAGTCCGGACTTTGTGTTTGATAATCGAAGCAAGGCTGACGGAAAGTCAAAATACTTTCATAGGATTTCTCCATCTAAAAAAGGCGATCGACAATGTGAAATGGTGCAACATGTTCGGAAATCTGAGAAAAATAGTAGTAAGCTACAGGGAAAGATGGGTGATATACAATATGTACAAGAACCAACAAGGAACAATAAAATTGGAAGAACAGGAACGGAGTACTCAGATTGCGAAACGTGTAAAATAGAGATGCAAACTTTTGCCTCTGCTGTTCAGTGCGTTCATCGAAGAACCAGCGACAGAAATAGAAGAAAGGTTCCACAATGGGATTAAAATATAGGGTGAAAGGATATCAATCATAAGATAGTCTTATAACATTGCTATCCTCAGTGAATCTGAAGAAGAATTGCAGGATCTGGCGAACTGTCTAATGACTACAAAATGTGGATTGAGATTAAACCGAAAAGAAAAACAAATGTAATATGAAGTAGCAGAAATGAGAATAGCAAGAAACCTAACATCAATATTGGTGGGTCGAAAGTAAACGAAGTTAAGAAATTCTGCTGTCTTGGACGAAGCAACGACATAAGAAGCGCACTAGCACAGGCAAAGAGGGCATTCCTGGACAGAAGAACCCTATAGGTCTTAATTTGAGAAAGAAATTTCTGAGAGTATATGTTTGGAGCTTAGCATCATATGATAGTGCATGATGGACAGTGAGCAAACCCGGAACAGAAGAAAATCGAAGATTCCGAGAAGTAGTGCTATAGAAGAATGTTGAAAATTGGGAGGAATAATAGGCAATGAGGAGGTTATCCGCGGAATCGGCGAAGAAATGAACGTATGGAAAACTCTTACAAGAAGAAGGTACTGGATGGAAGGACTTCTGTTAACATTCCAGGTTGAAAATGGTTCAAATGGCTCTGAGCACTATGGGACTTAACATCTGAGGTCATGAGTCCCCCAGAACTTAGAACTACTTAAAACTTCTTAAACCTAACTAACCTACGGACATCACACACATCCATGCCCGAGGCAGGATTCGAACCT
This sequence comes from Schistocerca americana, assembly GCF_021461395.2. Taxonomy (NCBI): domain Eukaryota; kingdom Metazoa; phylum Arthropoda; class Insecta; order Orthoptera; family Acrididae; genus Schistocerca; species Schistocerca americana. Next base: position 498,375,589 of record NC_060121.1, read on the forward strand.
GCGACCGTAGCGGTCGCGCGGTTCCAGACTGAAGCGCCTAGAACCGCTCGGCCACAACGGTCGGCAACAAACCTTCATGATACTAGATGGAACTGTACAGTATCTGCAGTGGAAGATAGAGACTGGAATACTTTAACCAAGTTATTGAGGACATAGTACAAATAATACTCTGAAACGAAGAGATTTGCGCATGAGAGGAATTCCTGGTGCGCCGCATCAAACCAGATTGAATACTGAAGAAAGTCTGATGTTGAATCACGTCGATTATGATGTCATTCGACTAGGATCACAATCTCGGGAAATTCAGTGTTGGTTTACATTAAACCACTGATATTTTTTTTAAGCAATCGTCCTAGCTTCGTGCAAGCCCAGCCAACTTAAACCTGAATATTTATGTTAAGACTGAATACAAACCACGAACAGCCTTGCAGGAAGTGAGATAGTAAACAGGAAGTGAGATAGTAACCAATAAAGTATCCGAGTTGAAGCGCCCCTTCAAGCGACTGGGACCGCCTACAAACGTATTGACATGTAGGGGTGGGACACCATTGGCATGAGGTCTTAGTGTGATACTTTTGATTATTTATGAGCAAAGCTGTAGCTGTTCAGTTCCAGCAAACATTATTGTTTATTTAATTTTCCAGCTTTTTTGGGGTTTCTCAGAAGTTTCTCGAAATTAATCACTAATATCTTAAAATTCAAAATTTGTTATTTCACTGTAGTGATCATTTTTCGGGCAACTGCATAAATACGCGCCAGTGGAGCGAGCAGTAATGGGAATTACCCGACCGTGGCGGCAGCCACGAGCGTGCGGACACCCGTGGCTAAATTGGAGGCGCTATTGTCTCGGATAATAAAATATTTGACGTAATTTAAGACAGTAAGGATTTACAGCTCGAACGGCGGAATTTCTATGCACACCTCGGCGAAATTGCACGATAAATCTCATTTATGTAGCGTTTAGTTTCATGGGATGTACGCGCTCGTTTAGCGTGGCGGCAAGCTGTCCGGGCCAGAGGAGCGATGTAGATTTACCGTCCGCACAATAAACTGCAGCAGCGGCCGACGCGACGCGACGCCAGCCCTTAATAACGCTCGGCTGGCGCTCTCCTCTTGTCTCCTCTCCTCTCCACTCCCCTCCCGGCGCACGGCGAGGGCTAGTGCGGTGGGTCGTGCGAGCGCTGATCAACACGTGGTGCCCTCAGCACTGCACTGTGTCGCGGAAATCCACTTGTGACGTTCCTCTTCAGGATTAGGCACTTTTATCTTTTCTCTAATTTTCAGTTATTGTCATTTTAAACTCTTTCTCTCTCACCGCCCGAACAGGCCTCGGAAGGCCCTACGGTACCGACCGACCGCCGTGTCATCCTCAGATGATGGCGTCACTGGATGCGGATACGGAGGAGCATGTGCCCAGCACACCGCTCTCCCGGTTGCTGTCGGCTTTCGTGAGCGAAGCCGCTACTTTTCAGTGGAGTAGGTCCTCTGTTGGCGACACAGGAGATGAGTGCACCCCGCTTGTCAACAGCGCCCGGCAGGCCTGAACGCTCAACCATCCAAGTGCTAGCCAAGCCCGACAGCGCTTAACTTCGGTGATCTGACGGGAACCGGTGGTACCACTGAGACAAGGCCTTTGGCTTTGTTATCTTATAAAACATTTGATACATTTGTGATACTGCAAAATGGCGCATTTCTTTGGAATTGTTAATGTTACTCTGAAAGTTAATTGGGAGACAGAGGAATCTTCAAGATCCAAACTGAATTACCATGTGCCAACGGAATGATTAATGTGATGAAATTTTGAGGCCCTAGCAATGGATCCTAAAGTGGAAAAAGCCATAATAAGGAAAATGTGATTAACTGAAGGTCTAGTCAAATGGTTCAAATGGCTCTGAGCAGTATGGGACTTAACTTTTGAGGTCCCATAGAACTTAGAACTACTTAAACCTAACTAATCTAAGGACATCACACACATCCATGCCCGAGGTAGGATTCGAACCTGCGACCGTAGCGGTCGCGCAGTTCCAGACTGTAGCGCCTAGAACCGCTTGGCCATCCCCGCCGGCTGAGGGTCTAGTCAGAAACAGGTTTTAAATGAACACATTAAGTTATTCAAAGTAAACACCAACATGAAACGAATGTGACTATCTGCCAATAATAAGTTAAAATTAGAAAATTGCGTTAAATGTTTCAAATCAAGTGAACTTGGTGGTTCCCAGAGTTACTTAAACGGTTTGGGAATGTGGCCTACAGATGAAACTGACGTTCTGAAATGATTCACGAGTTTCCAAATAAACAAATACTATGACTGTATGCCTGACATAGTAAGAAATGCATGCATCTACCAACACACTGGTGGACGTGGGACATATTGCTGCACTGATCAGACTAAATTCTGGAAAAGGATTCTCCTAAGGTGGCGGTGCTGCTAACAGTACTAACCGCAAATCATCAGCATGAGGCACGCAGAGTTTTGTCACTGCGACTCGCTTTCTTAAGTACAGGGCGAAGGTCGTGCTTCTGTCGGCAGGAACTCTGAATCCCTGGTCGGCTGTTCGATTGGAGACCAGAGCCAACAGAGATCCGTTCATGGACAACACCCACGTAGAACTCTCTCCTTTCCTGTCTGAATCATACAGCGTGGTTTTTCCTTCCCGCCAAGCAAGACGTTAACACCTATCGTTGTTTAAGAACTTTCGGTCCACTAGTGGCTAATTGTTTCTTCTGCAAAAATCCGGCAGAGAAACACGCGTCGTGTTTAAACTCCAAAGGTTCTTATATCCCACATTCTTTTCCAAAAAATTCTGCTTAATATCCGTCCACCTGACATCACAAGCATTTTTCCAACGGCACTTTTTCGTGCCCGGCAGCTAGCCTTGCATCACAGCTCCTAAGAAAGGAAATAACTGCGCTCCAGACTAGACTCATCTTTTGAGACATCCCACGTTTCTTTTGGAAAACACAAGATTGTTCTCTGCTGAAGCCACCATTCTGAACACAGCAAAGCTCCGGTCTCTGACTGATAAAAGTTTTTTGCTCGGTACTGCCCGGCTGCCAGGCTGGAGAAGTGTCGTAACTAACAACACCACCAGTCTCCCCGGGACTTGCCCACCGACGCAACTTTCGCACTGACATCTCCTCACACTAGCTGTTATCTTTTATGATAATGCCAGGATCCCTGCTGGCTGCTCACGCCCACTTTTCCCTTTAGGTAGACAGTGCCTTGCCTGTCCCAAACACAGCGTGTGACCTGTTCCCAAGCCCTCTCAGAATGCAAAGAGAAAGAACACCCACACCATGTAAAATGTCTTTAAGTCATTAAGTTTCTTAGAGGCAAGTACATGTAGTCACCAGTCCAGTGTGCTTTTCTAAGCTATTGGTGTAATATTCCACCACATAATTACCCACTTGGTTGAATCTAATTCTGATATTAAATGGGAAAGGACACGCCAGATGGCTTTCCGCTTTTCATCACTACATTTATTTTGTGGCGTTATTAAAATATCAAAATAAAAAACCTCGACTTCTGATTGTCGGTATGTCCGCAAGACTAGAGTGAGATGGAAATTTCATACATTCCCTCAGTAAAGAAGTAATTTTACCCCAGGTTCATTCTAATGCTACGTCTTTCAAACTGTAATATTTGTTCATCACCAACACGGCAGTCAGCGTCAGAGAGGCTCCTCTGTTTGAAGAAAGACGCCAGGAGTACAAAGACACCTTCCTAGAAGTTCGATGGTGGTCAGAACCAGCCTGGCAATGACAACATTACATATGTACATCTACATCTATACTCTTAAACCACTGCTGAATGCTTGGCAGAGTGTACGTCCCATTCTACCAGTTACTATGGCTTCTTCCAGTTCCATTCAGGTATGGAATGTGGAAAGAATGATTGGTTAATACCTCTGCGTCTGCTGTAATTAATCTTGTTCTCATGATCCCTACATGAGCGATATTTAGGTGGTTGTAGTATATTCCTAGGTCATCATTCAAAGCCTTTTTTTCAAATTCTGTGAGTAGGCTTTCTTGGGATAGTTTTCGTCTACGTTCAAGAGTCTTTCAGTTCAGTTTCTTGAGCATCTTTGTGCCACTCTCTCATAGGTGAAATAAACCTTTGACCATTCGTGCTACCCTTCTGTATATGGTTTTAATATCCTACTAGCCCCACTTTTTACGAGTTCCATACACTTGATCAATATTCTAGAATAGATCTCAAAAGCTATTTATAAGCCATCTCCTTTGCAGACTGACTACATTTGCGCTACCAATAGACCGAAGTTTCCCACCTGCTTTACCCGCGACCGACCCTGTGCGATCATTCCATTTCATGTCCCTACAAAGTGTTTCACAGAGGTCTGAGTTGGCCGATTCCAACAGTGACTCACTTATAGTCACAGGATACTAAGTTTTCAAGTTGTGAAGTGCTCTGTTTCAAATTTCTGAACAGTTAAAGCAAGTTGCCAATCTTTGCACCTCTTTGAAATCTTATGATCTGACTGAAAATTTATGTAGCTCGTTTCAGAGGTATCTTATTATACATAATCTCTATCATCTGCAAAAAGTCTGAAGTTACTATTAGTATCGTCTTTATAGTCGTTAATATACTACGTAAAGAGCAAGGGTCGCAACATATTTCTCTGGGGCACATCCGAAGTTACTTCTACATCTGACGACTGTCCATCGGAGACACCACGCTGTATCCTACCTATCAAAAAATATCCATCGACTATTATTTAGAAAGTAAGGGCCGTGCGTTTAATTAAAATGTGAAGAGAAAGTGTATCTGATTTTAGAAATAATGTCAGATATATTATAATTATATTTTTTTAAAATTATCATGCAAAAACTCGTAGGCAGAGATAATGCAGAAATTTTCGTCTTCGTTTAACCAGCCATAAACTCTAGAGACTGATTTGACCTAAACTATGAGCGACGTCGTTCTCTATACAAACGCATCAAATAAGTAAATTTTGAAATTTTGATCTATTAAGAGGAAACGGCTAGTAAAATAATAATCAACGTACATTAATTTATCAGTAGCAACATTATTTCTATAGTTGACAGAGAGTTTTCGGCGTATCTTCGATGGAATATCGCATGAGCACTATTTAGTGCGAACACTTTTTAACTCCGTTGATACCAGAGCAAACTAGACAAGTAATAGGTTTTAATGGATCCAACGAGGATAAGGTGTGAATTATTGGCCTAAAGCAGCTTCGTACTGTCACTCAGTAATATAATCTCTAAAAAGAGAACTACACATACATTGCACATAGTTTGTTATAGAGTACGACTTCAATAATTACAACGCTGACAGTGTGCCAGTACTTCGATGGATTGTTGAAATTAATACGCTATATCAAGACAGGAAACAGAGGGAGGCGTAGTACCGCACAGTAGGTGCCTCATCGATCACTATATCCTCAGAACTTCGTGGAAAAGACCGAGCGAGTGTATCCATTTTTTTGTTTCTTCAACCACGAATATGCTGCCTTTTTCTCAAGGGTGCTCATTCGGATACGTTTCAGCAGGACAGGCTTTGTGTCCTGCGGCAGTGCCCTCCTTGCCGCGATGCCATTTGTAACTACAAGTAGTGTCACTGTTTGTCTGGTCTGGTCCGCCTTAATCGTTTTCCGCCCACAGACACGTAGTGAATCCTCGACGACCGGGTAATCTACAAATGCAAGTTATCCCGCAGGACAGAAAGCGATGTGAGGTAAGTTATTCGGACGGAGATCTATGAACACTCGCTCTCATAAAGCCGATAAAAGAATAACAGTTTAAGAACTGTCAAAGATATTATCTCGTTCAGCCACTCTGTCGTATCCGACCTTTTATCTGATGTCACACATGGGTAGGGTTTTAGAAGGTTCTGAGAAATCGAATGTAATGAAGTACCTTAATTAAAACTATTTTCTCCATACGAAAACATATTCCGATAATTCCGATCTTGCCAAATCCGATTCTACACTGCTCACGACTATTAAATGAAAACATTGATATGAAACATATCTTCGGAGACAGCCTTAGAGGTGGAAAGCAGCAACTTAAATTGGATGGTGTGGATGGGTTGTCCACCTGACACATAATTACTTGTAATTTTAACAGTATCACAGGGTGCCTCGCACAGCAGCATTTGTGTGTCGTAAATATTAATAATTTGTCAGATAATCGTGGCAGGTTTTGGCTAAAGACACTTTTATGATGAACTCTTACCTAATGATGTATTGTCCTATTAGATTTTAATAAGAAAATAATCCAATTTATATATTGCCTTCTGGCTCTAATGCAAAAGAACATTAACTACTTTATAACATATAAAGAAAATATGGGAACCTTTTCGCTATAGAAAAACCAGTCAAAGAGGGTAAATCGTTTCATACAAATTGTAGAAGCAAAGAGTGAGGGAGAATGGGGCTATGAAATTAAAAAGATAAGAACACACAGGATCCGCAGTGGGAAAGAGGAAATGGAATACATCGATACTGTAATGCAGCTCACATTTGTAACATCCCTGTCAAGGGAATAGAACAGGCACTGTACATTTTACTGAAGGTCAGTTACATTTGTTTCAGGTAGTGAACAATGTAATTATCAACGTGTGGTATACGGTTGACGGATTTAGTGCTGTGGTGGTAATGGCCAATAGCATAATGGAAGGGAGCGGATCACTGAAACTGAGTAACCAAAAGAATAACTATACTTTTATTTTTATCTAAAGAAACATCAGAAAACTTAACAGACAATTTCAAACACAGGTCTGAGCTTAAAGATCAACTAACGTACACTGTTTTCTAGAACAAAGGCCACCTGATTATAAAATCCTTATCAGTACTGGAGGAATTAAAAAACAGTTAAAAATAATCAAAATACCATACTTCAAATCAGGATCATAGTAGAGAAGAGTTAAATAAACTAAATAACGATACAGAAAACTTATAAAACAAGTTTCAGGTATTCTTATTTATTGTGAAGATCAAACGTTTAATATCCACAATTGTAAAATTAAGAACAGGAGCTTCTCTGTTAGAAAGAGCAAGATGTTTTGCCGTTCTAGTTGGTTGCTATTAACATCCGCCTGGGTTCTAGACAATTGTCCATATCATCACATTCACTGTACAAGAAAATTAGCACTGCAGTTATTTACCTGAAACAGTTCACTACTGGACGTAGAACAGAGTATTCCTTTGTCAACACCAGTAGCATGAATATAGCCAGTCAAGCACTATGACCCATATTCAACGCACTCAGTTATAACAGTCTTCATTTAAGAATTTGTTAAACATTCTCTCTAGACATTCACACAGTAACACAAACTTATAAAGCCAGTAAGCAAAAAAAAGAGAGAAAGAAAGAAATACTGGCCATTCCTTACAGTGCCACGTCCAAAATGGTAGTAAACAGAGCCACAGCTGCAACCCAACGTCGGCGAGCCATACGCTCCACCATTGGCAATGTGCGCTTTACTCACCTTTCCTTTTTTTTCATTTTGTTCGTTGTATTTGGTCGTAGCGGACGTCACATGACATCCGTTGCAGTTCGTTATTGATCTCTTCACTCAGTTCTTTTTTATTTTAGTCAACAAACATGCAACCTGACTCACAGAGCACTCTCTTTTTCCACACTCTGCACCGCCAGTCATCACTCCATCCGCCAGAGACGGCATACTATCGCTGCCCAGTGACTTATCGTTTAAGAGTGGTGTCAGCCACATATCAAAAGATAATCGTGTAATCCTTTGCACAATGTGTTGGTACCAAGTTATTCTCTTTCTCTGTATGCTTCGTAATTTGGTTATCAGTTCGTCTCCTGATAGAAAAATATGGTCCTATACGTAAATGTTCATCAAAATCTCAATAATTCCTTCACTTTTTCAGTTCTATATTCTGAGTGACGATTCCAAATCATTTTGCACTAAATATGCGATTTTGCTGAACACATATATTTGTTGTTGCTGAACTTCGTAGTTAACATTTCTGCGGGACTATCGAGCCACCTGTCTGTATGTGTCATGCTGTTCAATAGAGAATTTTTCAGGTACAGCGACATTTTAAAATAATTGTTCGATGTTTTGTCATACGAGTGACACAATTCAACTGATTTGCAGCACAGAAACGTGATATTTTTAACAAGAATATCACCAACTCCTCCCCAAATAGAAAGTGGCTCACACACTACCTTACGTCATTTTATATCATTCTACAAACACCATTTATGAAACTCCTTCCAGCTTTTAGAGTAAGCGGCAAAATGGAGTTGTACTTTGATGATTACGTTTGACAAATGAGTGTTTCTTACCGCTAGACTACACCAGTCAGTATTGGGACATCATCACTGCCTGCAGCAAAATTTTGCTTCATCGTATTACTGCTGATATCTATCATCTTCTGTTTCGAAAATTTCATTGATTTAAAACGTGTAAGAATTATAACTAAAAGTACTGCCGCGTCCCGTGTCATAATGTCATCATGTGATAAACATTTCACGTACCTGATTGTGTGGGTTCTTGCAAGATACTTGGTTTTACTGGCAGTACACTTTTACATGTAACGACTTGCGTCTTTGAGCTGCTAGTGCGGTTAGCTATTAGCAGTGTTTCTGTAATTGCAAAGTAAACTATTAATAGTAGGAATAAACAACGAAACAGTGTGAGCCAACGCTCCTAGGAAACAAATTAACAAGTTTCGAGTCACTACTACCTGGATTACTGTGAGTAGCTCCATTCGAGAGCAAGCTACCATTAGAGAGATACGGTTGTAATCCGCAGGAAAGGACTATTTGGTGTCCGCTTAAGGGCCTCTCAACTCGGTAACGACCTTGTAGTGAAGTGGGTTCGGAAAATTTTATAAGCACCTCAGAGATAATTTAAGCTGAAACTTTGTCTGGTGAGCTCGGCGTGAAATTAAGTTTCGGTACCTCTTAAAGGGATTGTAGCATTAACTCAGTTTCTTTCACTTGTTAATGCAATTGTATGGGAGTATTTTACATCCTCAGTTTTGCAGTCTGCAGGCATAACTTGGGTGCTTAGGTAACACGAATCCTTTAAACGATTTCTCCACCACTTTCCACTTCAGGTGCTGACTTGAAGTTACATCCCACGTTCCCATCCTCGCCTCTGTACTTAATAGTACAAACGTCTGATGCGCAGCACCAGATCATTTTATAATATTAATTGTCCTTAAGTACGGAGGATATTTCTAAGTTTTTTATCCTCAGGGAAATATGCGGCGCGCCGCGGAACAATTAACAAGGAGACCTTGATTCATAAGCATTCACCGAAGCTAATATTTATTCTATGAAGATTCAAGTTAATAAACTTTTTGTGTGAGTTGAATATAAGTGTAGCCCAGGGCGTGCGAATACCTATATACTTCATTCATCCTATATTTGAGAATGAGAGCACTTAGTGACTTCCAACAAGCTCTGCAGATAATTTCAAACCTTTACGGAAGTTTTTACTCTCTGACAACCCCCAAAAAATGATGAAAAGAAAAAAAGGGAAAAAAAGGGAAAAAAATCTCTGACAACATTTTCACTGTTCATGCAGTAAAACTGCCGCACCAGGCATGACGTCTGATTTTTTCCATCTTTACTTCTAATTGTACTCCCGACATATTCTGAGACAGTATTCGGAGACACTACTGAATAAACCTGCAAAATTATATCGTTGCACGACACATAGTTCAAGATATATGACGTCATAAACATTGAGCTTCCTGAAGACGAAACTGCAGGGTGAAATTCACAGAGATGTAGGTGGACTTTGTGTACACATATGTGTGAAATATGTTAAATATATGTGAAATATACGTGAAATGTGCGTATAACGGTAAAGCCACAGATTAGCAGCTCCTCCTAAACTCCGGGATCGATATCAAGTAAACCTACTTACTATCTGCAAAGAAATACTGTGGTGGTAAAAACAGAAATCACCTACTGAGGAAGGGTGATAACGTGGAAAGAGAAAGGGGTAAGAGGAGATGAACAGGGAGAGAGGAGATGGATACAGATACGGGGAGAAGGAGATGGACCAAGAGAGAGGGATGGGGGAATGGACAGAAAGGGTAGATGTGTTGGACAGAGAAAGTGGAGAGGAATAGAGAGCGGAGAAATGGGAGGATGAGACTGACAGAGAGAGGGGAAGAGGAGGTGGATAGAGAGGGTAGGAGGACATGGACAGAAAGGGGGGAAGGAGGAAATCCACTAACAGAAGATTGGAATAAATACATACCCGCACAACGCCGGGTACTCAGCTGGTATCACGCTAAAAAGACACAAGGTTTCGCAACGAGTGTCCAGTTTAATACAATTATTGTGTGTATTAGACCACATCATTCAGTCTGTAGCCTATGGTTCACAGCAGATGCCTGTGCGCGGTCTTGGATAGCACCATTTTGCCATGCATGGTATACTTTACGCACGGCAGCGTGTGAACAGTTTACAAACTTAGCCCCTTCGAAAACGCTTCCACCCTTGACCTGAAGGCCAGTCATCATGCCCCTTGGACGTGAGGTAAATCACTCTGTTTCCGCATTACAACAACGACTGCATTGTTTTCCACGTTCCCCCCGACACGCTTTTTGATTCAAATGGCTCTAAGCACTATGGGACTTAACATATGAGGTCATCAGTCCCCTAGACTTAGAACTACTTAAACCTAACTAACCCAAGGACATCACAAACATCCGCGCCCGAGGCAGGAATCGAAACTGCGACCGTAAACACGCTTTATGTACTCTTCATTGCTAGTGCTGCCACCTGCCCGTGGCCATTGCACATTCACATGGAGCAGAGTCTATGGTCACATTAATTTGACTAGGACGCGTATTTCACTCTCATTTCACGGAAGTACTCCCACTCTTCAAACTTTTACTTTTGTTATTGGTCATTATGTCTGAGAAGTTCCTTTTCGTCTCACTTAGTTGTACATTTACAATACTCGATTTCATCATATACTTCTTTTCCGTTGTGTCTCGAATTGCAGCCTCCTAGATTGTGGTTTATGTCCGCAACTGGATACGCTTCTGGGTTTGATTTATATATTTTTTGTCCATCTGTGTCGTAGTCCAACTCACTTCTTCCAGTACCTTTTGGTCTTTTTCAAGTACACCATCCCTCAGTTGGAACTTTTTGATTTGATGTTAGCTACTACCAGTTCAAAACAGTGACAGAATTCTAGAATCTTCTCTCGCCTTTGATTCCAGTCACACATATTCTCTAGTACAGATCGCCCAGAATATGTTAACCCCTATCGGCGCAGACGGGATCAGCAGTAGTAGTGTGGGCTGTGGCCTGTACCATCACTGCACCGTGAAGAAACGTATGCATAAACGCATATGTCGTCGTGTAAGCTCTACGCTACAGTTAGCGAGACTGCAAAGGCACGAATTAACTGCTTATGTCAGTGCGACCAGAAATTCGAGAAATACAGTACTTCGATGTCATTATTTTCTCACTAGAGTACCGATAAAGAGATAATCGTACAGACAGAGGTTAAACCAAAGCAAAACAAGTCTACCCTAGAGATGCCAGAAGGAAAGCATATAAAACTAAAAGAGATAAACAATGTAACTTATGAGACAGCTTCGTTTCCTACGATATTAGCAATATAAAATAGAGAACAGACGTCACATGGAAATTATTTGTCAGTCCCCTGACTACCTGCTCGGCAACATTACTTAAAAATAAGATTTCATTCCCTCATTTCGCATCTTTCTGAAGCAGTGAATTATTGGGAAGTACATGTAGCTATGTTTTCCTCTTCCTTCTTTATTCCTTTTATTGTGTGACTGTACTACCTAGCGGTTCCTGGAATCCTGTCACGCGCAGTTTTTACTGATATCTTTGCCTCTTCCGACACAAATTCCATGAGACAGCATATAATCACATGTCCTGATTGTGAAGAACTTCCTGTCAACGGACTTTCGTGACGACAGCTGTGTCATGCTGTGCAAGCAACAAGAACGCTGGTAGTGCGCAGGTCAGCAGGCCACTCGCTACTTCAGAACAACGGCGCGGACTCAACCATCGTTCAGGATTAGAAGTCTTTATGTGCAAGCTCCACTCTATTAACTTTATCTTTCATTCCTCCCACCACAACGCCTAGGAATACCAAAGTTTCATTCCTCTCCTTTTTACACCAACTTAAATGGCATTCCCTTTCCTATATTCCCACATACTTTAGTGATTGCTAAGTCATATTTTATCACTTCCTCTATTTGTTCCTGTATTCTACTTTCTCACCAACAACTTGTGATTTAACAACCGAACTTGTACGGTGGTGATTGCTATTGATAACAGTAGTAGGGCTAGTTCGTTCTGGGGCGTTTTGTTAGTGCAGGTTGGATACATTAATGGGCAAGCACACATTCAGAGCAAACTTGATTGATTTATGACCTCCTCCCACAATTAAGCTATTGTTCTGTTCGTTGAGTTAGACCCCCTGATGATAATCTGTCCTTCTGAGAAAGCCCCCACCCCTCTCCCACCCCCTCCAGGCCCACCCCCTCTGGGAAAGGCCCCCGCCCATACAAGTAAGCCTTTGGTATCAACTGGGTAATCACCCAACTCTCTCCTCTCCTGCCCCATTCCCTACCCCTCCCAGAAAAGAAAATTGGTGGGAAAATCACCTAGTCTATGCAGAGCTGTTCATTTGGAACAATCATTACCCTGCCCAGCAACTATGAGTCCTAATTTCGTAATTAGACTACTGTAGATTGGAAGTGTTGTCTTATGGGAAAATGTTTGCATGTATGCTCACCTTCAGGTGCAGGGATCGATTGAACTAGTGCACAATGCCACCACCAGAGGACATCCCACTCATCACCTCCCTCCATGCCTACACCTCCCAGAAAGAATTCGAATGAAAAATTGCTGAGCTGGTGGACTAGAAGGACCACACGACAAGAAATTTAACTAAATTACAGAGGGTATATTGTTTATTTATAAATTTCAGTTTGCAGGGGTTGGATCTCTATTTTATTAGGTGGGATAAAGTTCTCTGGTGTTTTGGAAGATTCAGGTCTTGTAAAATACATCGAAGAGAAGTAATTAATAGAGTGCTTTTTTCCGATGGGTTGCTTTGCCAGTCTACATGATGTGCTGGTGGCCAGGCGACCTTACTACACCAGCTCGGGTGCCACGACCATTGGCTGCCCCACCGCCAGCCAGATCGAGCAGCATGCAAACCAGAAGTCATGCGAATATCCGAACAAAGCGTGGTGACAGCAACCCTTTGACAGTGATATCTGAGAAATACGCTTAGAAATATATGCTCTCCGTCTCTCTCCCTCCCAAGTGTCCAAGTTCAATTGTGTGCTACTGCTTGGGAGAATTCCGAAAAACCTGTCCCAACCAACAGACCATAGCGTCTCAGAATACTGTGCTTATTTCTTGTGACCATCTGGCAGCTAGGTCACCCCTATAACTGCAGTCGCCTCGGTTCACAGTGGTGTCTTTTGCCACCTCAAGTGGCTACTTCTGATTGCAGCACTTGCAAACTCTGCTCCCAAACACACACCTTCCGTAACAGGTCAGTAGAAGCAGTTGCTCTATGTTCTAGCCCTGCTGTGCAGATATTGACTGAGTTAGTACACAATAACACAGGAAGAGGACGCTGTGTGAAGCAACCCTCCACCCTCCCTCCAAACCCCTCCTTTCCTCCAACCCACCACTCCATTTACTTCCAGTTGGACAAAGCATCAATTGGTGGCAACTCTTTGGTACAGTTGGCAGCAACTCTTTGATATTCACACCCAGGAAATTTCTCTGGAACCATAAGTTCTCTCTCTCTCTCTCTCTCTCTCCTCTCTCTCTCTCTCTCTTTCTCTCTCTATCGCTACTTCTTGCCCAGTGAGAGCCTATTGTGTACCCCACTAATCACTCATTTGTCTTGGTAAAAGTGATAAATGTAGTGGATACGACTGAGTCACACGCTGGTACACCACATAAACGATGTAGCAACATGGTACAATGGCAACAGAAACGCTCACCAAAATAATAGCAGTATTGTAGCACGTGGGTTAATACAAGCACAGTCACAGCACAAACAATTGACGTCAAAGTATCTGAAACTCAGAGCAAGAAGTTCCACCGGCCACAGCCACACGGCACATCCCAAAAACCATGCTGGTAATTCGTTGTGTGATCCACGGCAGCAAACCGTCAAACAAACGACTCGCACGGCCACATCTGCACTCGGTACGGCGGCTCACTTCCTGGTGCCTAGGACAGCCTTCACTCCACTACTACCCCGCTGGCCGCTCCGAGACTGTCTGACCACGCACCCCAAGACCTCTGCGGGTACGCCCTCTGGTAACTCCTGCGTGACACTCAGTGAAAGGTAACGACTGCTGTCGGCAAACAAAATCCATAGGAGCCTGCACGACTCATTGTTCATTAACGACTAGATTCTGTACAACTAGGTTACCGCGCTATACCCGCTAGTGCGAATAGTCCCAGACATTTCCTATGGGATTAAAATCGTATGACTTAGCGAGGCAGCCGATGTCTGACAGGGCGCCTGACTGTTGCCACACGAGGAACTTAAATGTGCAGCCCTCTGAAAACGTTTGTTGTTGCCTTGGAAGACAGGAGTATACACAGAATACTGACCATGAAGATGTAGAAGTAAGCCTAACACTTGGTCATGGAGAATATTGAAATAAACATCCTGGTTCGTGCTCATGAAATCGTGAGTAAATGGGCCCAACTCATGGTAGAGCTTAGAATAATACTCCCAAAACATTGCAAACTCTGCGGGTTAAACGCCCCAACGGGCCGTCGGTCACTCGATGTGTTGCGTCTTCTGAAAAGAGGCATACCGCCACTCTTCGAACCACGCGACGCGCCTCCAGTCACTTACTGCCCAGTTTCTGCTCCCTGGCCATTGGAAGAACCGCAACCTCAGTGCCACTGTGCGAAGTACCCGACTGCAAATGTCCAGTGCATACTGTTCCCTTCGCAACGCTCGCTTGGACACTGAAGACGGAGTGCTTTTTTTTTAATTATTATTTGTCCCGTGTGCCTATATAAAAATGCAGCTATAGCACTGAACTGCAGTTTTCACAGCCTTGCCCTCGTCGCAGCAATGGTTCGTTGCCCCTGCCACAAAGACAATGGTAGGCCGGGTGGTGGCCGCAGCGGTTGAAGCCAGCAGCACAAAACGACAGGCCGAGCGCCTCCAAGGAGGCGTCAGGTACGCCCCCTGCGCGCCAGACTCGTCGTCGTCTCTAATCTCGTGGACGGCGCGCCTCATTAAATTCGTATTAAGCCCAAGTAACTCGTAATTAACACGCCCCGGGAGGAAATTCACGACGCGACAGCAGCCATTAGCTTCCGTCGCCTGCTGTTGCACATCTGGGCGCTGTATGGACTGAAGAATGTCAACGGCTTGTCGCTGGCGGAATCTCAGCTTGCAGCGCGAATACCTCCCTTCAAAGCAACAGCTTCGATTGAAAGGGAACTGTTTCCGTAAGGAAGCTCATGTTCATATTGCGTCTAAGGACACTGTTTTGCATTTTGCTTTGATTTGTTAATATTTTGCCTCGATAAAACATTTGTAGCGTTGCAGATTGCTTCAACGTGCATCTCTGCTGGACTACGAATTTGCCAGAAGTACCGCCATACGTAAATTATTTTACAGTGATGCTACACGTGCCGCTGTGACTTGGCATTTGAGTGACGCAGCTTGAGTATGTGTACTAGACAAACGCAGTAACGAACCCGGCAGCACAGTCACCGACTACACTCACGGGAGCTGTGCCATGTATTTGTTTATGTATGAAACGAAAGAGTGCTAGCAGTTTATGAAAAATCTTACACTTCTCGCGGTAACTAAAACGAAAATGTCGTAAGTTTGCTCGGGCCATGCAATCGAAACTTTGTCATACTCGTGTTAAGTCTAGTAACGGTTGTTCAATATTTTCGGTTCGAGGGTGTTACTGAAGCGTATATGCAACGTAGCGCGACCTCGATGTAGTTATATAAACACAGACATGTGGCCAAGACTTTAGTATGGCATTTTGTCTTTCTGAGTGCGTGATTTAAATGTGGGAACGTGAACTACAGAGACGTGCGTCCGAACAGGACTAACAAGCTTATTCTTTTCTTGGTTACCGAGGGACTAACACCTGTAAATATTGATCGGAGAGTGAAGAATGTGTGTAGGGCAATGTGGCTGTCGAAAGCAATTGTTGTGGAATGATGAGCCAAGGGTTGCTGCTGCTTCAGAGAATGCACGTCGTAATGCAGACTTTATGCCCACTCAAATGGGGGACATTCGAGCACCTACCCTCTTGTTCTGATCGCTTCCCATGGGATTATTACGTCTTCGGACTTTTAAAAGGCCTTAAAATGTCAATGGTTTCTGCCGGACGAGGATGTGCAGCAGGTGGTTATGGACTTCTTCAGGCAGCAGGGCACGATGTTTTACGAAACGGGGCATCTTCAAGCTGGTGCCTCGGTGGTAATGTTGCCTCTGTGCTCGCGGCGATTTTGCCTAATTGGCATACCGGTTCTGGACTATATGGCCTTCGTAAAGCAATTGTTTCATCGCTGCTTACATCATAGATACAATAAATATCTGGTGCAAAGCACTGCGGTGTTTTATCCATAGTGCATGTCTTCAGTGAAATGCTAAAAATCTTCGTACTCACTATGATTCGAGATCCTAGAACGCAAACATTATCAGACACGGAACAACTTCTCATGTCTCAAATATGCAGAATTACAGGCAACGTGTTTCGGATAAAGCAGTAAGAATCGCATGTCTTTTACTGCCATCTGAAAATGCTCATTAGCATAGTGTTGTTCCCGTACATAGCGTACATATCATGTGCCATTATAATTGTCTGTCTTTGCCTCTTCTGAGGAAACTGCAGTCTCTTCGTATGTGACACTAATACCCGAGATTGAGGGGTAACGTGTTTCACTCCTACGCCAAAGGTCAATTACACAGGTCCTACCCAACTGTACGTTAGATTTTGAAAAAATTAATCAGCCACAGTAGCCGAAAAGTCACCCTCAATGTGCAACGGTCTTCTCAAATGAGGCTGGAACACCGAATAGAGGTTCAGGGCATGCACTTGAGCTTGTTGGTGATAGACTACCGTTAAAGACGAAAGAATCAGCAATTATCAACAATATGTAAATGGAGAAGGCAATGGAAATCACTGCATCAAAGACACATAGAGCATTTCCGCAAGACATTCAATTCTGTAACATAATTTCATGAAAAGCATTATGCAAAAAAAAAAAAAAATTGATGTATAAGATCTATGGTTGAGACTGGTCGGATAGGGTAATCAAGAGGACAAAGAACGAGGTTAAAATCTTACGAATCGGATCTTGGAATATTAGAAGTCTGAAGGTTCTACTGAAACTAGAGGAACTGAAAAGACGATGACTAGGATAAAATTAGACTTGGTAAGCGTAGCGTAGGATTTAGGTTGAATGGAGTTGAGGCTGAGGGTTGTACAAGTGTAGGGCTACATTTAACAATTAATTTATTTAATATCTAAATACTTCTGACAATAAAGCAGTAACACAGTTTCAATAAAACGATCTATCCTTCTGTAGCACATAAAGATTCTTAATCAGGGCTCAAAACAAACAATACAACGAAATGTCTTCCATAAAATAAACAAAATCAAAATCGAATCTTTGCCCCAATATAAATAACCAGGCTACAACATTAACCGTTTACAATGTAGGACCTCGACAACAAACAGTGATAATATTGTAGACAGTTTCTGCAATTAAAAATAAAATTCCAAAACAACTCTTAAGACTAAGCTAAGATCATTTACATAAGTTGGTTCAAATGGCTCTGAGCAGTATGGGACTTAACATCTGTGGTCATCAGTCCCCTAGAACTTAGAACTACTTAAACCTAACTAACCTAAGGACATCACACACATCCATGCCCGAGGCAGGATTCGAACCTGCGACCATAGCGGTCACGTGGTTCCAGACTGAAGCGCCTAGAACCGCACGGCCACACCGGCCGGCATTTACATAAGACATTAGCACACACTGGTGTACTACTACTACTACTACTACTACTGTGGTGTCACCGCCAGACACCACACTTGCTAGGTGGTAGCTTAAATCGGCCGCGGTCTATTTAGTACATGTCGGACCCGCGTGTCGCCACTGTGTGATCGCAGACCGAGCGCCACCACAAGGCAGGTCGCGAGATACAGGCTAGCACTCGCCCCAGTTGTACGACGACTTTGCTAGCGACTACACGGACGACGCATCGCTCATTAGCCGAGCAGATAGTTAGCATGCATTGCTCATTAGCCGAGCAGATAGTTAGAATAGCCTTCAGCTAAGTCCATAGCTACGACCTAGCAAGGCGCCGTTTGTAACCTTGCATGTACCTCAAGATAGAGTCTCACTTGTATCACCAAGAATGCTGTATACCAAAGGACTATATAAAAAGTTAAGTGTTCTAGTAGCTACATACTTTTCTTTATAACATTAATAAGTATCCTGTTTCAGACCTCTATCTAGCCTCCTTGAAATAACGCGTGCCTTTCGGCTACTTCAGTGTGGCGTAGCTGTCTCGTTACGCCACAACAACTACCATCAACAGATAGCTTCCACAAGCTACACATACTGTTCAACGAAACTACCTACACACATATCTTAATATATTTTGACACAATAACACGTATAACTGATCATTCACATAGAACGAATAACATGTATTCTTAGTACAATTATGTGAACAACTGAGGTATGCCCATGGAGCAAGTTAAAGACAATCACTTTTGGTTGAATACATTTGACCATTATTTAAGTGTGTAATTTAACAAATTAACTTGGTCTCATTCACAGCAAAGACACACACACGTCCCACATGCCATCAGTAAGCAACCATAACTTGTAAACAGCAACCATGGACTTCCACACAGAATGTAGTTTGCAATCGAATGCACCCAGTCCACAGATCGCACAACACACAGAGCTCTGTATCAACCACAAAACCACCAGGACGCAACCGTCAGCTCCTAAAGCACTCGAGTAGTGCTTCTCTTGACGTACAGAAGCCGTTTCCTCCGCCTTCATTCGGATCACTGTCCATTCTGCTGGATAAAGACACCAATCGCTCCATCAGGCTGCTATCACCATATAGCGGCCTTGCCCCACCCTGACCATATCACAGCACACGGGCTTCTCAGTGATCACGCTTTTGACTCTTCCCAGAACAAGCTCACTCATATCTATGTGGCAACTGACCATTGTAACTACTTCAGGCCTGACCATCGTTACTGACTCCTCGACTGCTGACCCAATCCAGCCCTGGCGACGAGCTGGAGGAATCTGTATTCATACTTGACCATCAACCTGGTGAGTGCGAAACAACTCATCACTTACGAGAGTTTCTAAGATACCATTGTGTAATATTCCACACGACAGTTTGTTATTAATTTCACAGCAGCCAGAAGGTATTCTATATCATTGATGCTCAAACTGGCCTAAATTCCTTCTGGGAATCGATGGAAATGACACGTTTTGCTGCATCCTTAGGACACGGTTAATTTTTATCATCTCACTTCTTATTTTGCTGCAGGCAATCTCTTTGGAAAAGTAATACTTTCCAACATAGGAAAAAGTCGTTTGTTTCTGGACACTCCTCGAGAAAATCCATTATAACCAGCGCTCTTATTTGACATTCACACCCTTTGCCTTGATCCACATACCTAGCGCATCCAATTTCACGTGTTATATTTTCAAAACTACCTAAATGAACAGTTGGGTGAATATCACTGGTGATATACACTGAAGTGGTAGAAGTCATGGGATACTTCCTGATTAAGTGTCAGACCTCCTATTGCCCGACATAGTGCAGCGCTGCGGCGTGACATGGACTCAACACTCAACATGGCGTTGGAAGTCCCTTGCAGAAATAATGAGCCATGCTGCCCCTATAGCTGCCCATAATTGCGAAAGTGTTGGTCATGCAGGATTTTGTGGATGAATTGAGTTCTTGATTACTTCCCACAAATGTTCCATGGAATTCACATCCGACGATCTGTGTGGCCAAATCATTCTCTCGAATTCTCCAAAATATTCTTCAGACCAATAGTGAACAATTGTGGCCCATTGACATGGCACATTGTCATCCATAAGAACTCCATTGTTGTTTGGTAACATAACGTCCATGAATGGCTGTATATGGTCCCCAAATAGCTGAACATCCAGAGTATGCAGTCTGTTCTATGTAAACACCGCCAGTACAATTATGGAGCCACCACCAACTTGCACAGTGCCTTGTGTCCAAGGCTTTGTGTGGCCTGTGCCCCACTCGAACCCTGCCGTAAGCTCTTACAACTGGAGACCCGTCTGACAGGCAACGGTTTTCCAGTCGTCTAGGGTCCAGCTGTCATGACCATGAGCCCAGGAGGAGTGCTGTGGGCGAGGTCGTACTGTTAGCAAAGGTACTCACTTCAGTCGTCTGCTTCCATAGCCCATTAACGCCAAATTTCGCTTCACTGTCCCAACATATATGTTTGTTGTACATCTTACACTGATTTCTGCGATCATTACGAGCAGTCTTGCTTGTCTGTAAGCACTGACAAATCTAAGAAAACTTCACTTCTCTCAGTCGTTAACTGAAGACCATTTTGTTGTCTCTGGTGAGAGGTACTGCTTGAAATATGGTACTCCTTGCACATTCTTGAGAATGTGGATCATGCAACAATGAATTCAAGTCTTTTAATTCGTGTGGTGTGACCATAACCACGTCATATGAATCACCTGAAGACAAATGACAGCTCCGCCGATGCACTGTCCTTTTATACATTCTGTATATGATTCTACCGCCATCTGTATATGTGTATATCATTGTCCCATGAATTTTCTTATCTCAGTGCATCTGCTGGTTTAATCCCATCTACAGCGTTGGCCACCATTTCAGTCTCAGTGGACAGAATACAAAATGTGCACATAGCTGTGCAAAACCGTGTTTACAAACTCTCTGAATTACTCGTTTATCCCTTGTGCACACCTGTAATGTAATTCAGTTAGCTTCCGCACTGCTCGTGAAATCATACTCTCTCACACAGTTATTGCTTAACGTCGCCGCTATATCCCCTTCAACAATGGTTATTGCCATCCTACTTCACAAGCTACCCTTAGCATGCAGATCCATTAAACGCAGAAGTCCATAATCCAGCCCTTCTGCTCTTTCAGCCATATCGTTTTACACAAGTATCAGGTATGAAATCAATAGAGAATTCCTTGTTATGAAACGTTAGTGTTAACGGATGGGAAATCCTAGTAAACTGCAATTTCCACACTTTATCTTCGCTTTCTAGCAGCTCAGCTTTACCCTATTGCAAAACGCCATCTTCAACTGCAGTTTTCAAATTAGTCTGGCTATCTTGCGCTAAACACACTGAGAGGAAATCAGCAATTAATACACTTGTCCTTCTCATGCTTTTGTACAACTCACCGAACCCAGATCATTAACAGATCATTATTCTATTCTTATAATGCATAGTACTTGCTTGTAACATATGAACGTGGTCTCACGAAGGTGAATGATGCTGCAAGATGGCATCAGTATTTAAAATTACAAGGGGACTGACCTAAAAACACTGACAGCACTACACACATCCATGTGCTGTACCTCAGTCAACTCCACCAATACCCATGACCTAACGAAGCTGCAAAGCTGAGGGGGAGTCACCCTCCACCATATTAGCCTGAATCACCTCACAATTGAGATCTGTATCCTCCACAATGCACACAGCCGTGACAGAAACATCACATAGCATAATGTCTAATGTTAACAGCTAAGTACAGGCCATGCTGGTTCTAGATGACCTTCAATTATACCACATTCTCTGGAGGGTTTGTGCCACAAAAAAAAAGGAAAAAACCTCTTGGGTCCCGAGTTTGAACGAACCTAGCCACTACTTAAACTTAGAATAAAAGTTATCAACAATGGCATCCGAAACTCTCGGCTTAAGAATTAACTCCCATACTGCCAATGGCCTTGTCAAAGAGGCTGGGCAGGCCAGTGCAGCCGAGGGGTTCTAGGCGCTTCAGTCTGGAACCGCACGACCGCTACGGTCGCAGGTCCGAATCCTGCCTCGGGCATGGATGTGTGTGATGGCCCTAGGTTAGTTAGGTTTAAGTAGTTCTAAGTTCTAGGGGACTGATGACCTCAGATGTTAAGTCCCATAGTGCTCGGAGCCATTTGAACAAAAGAGGCTGGAGGAGTTGACAGAAGTTCATGGCATTTTCTTGCCCATAGAGTTGGAAACTGCACCTAAGAGGTGGAATGCAGCAATGTTCACTGGAATGAGAATGCTGAAGGAAATGGAAATCACTGCATCAAGGAAACCTTATGTGTATCCATAGGGTGTGTGGCCTGTAACTGAAAAAAAATGTTATGACGATCTTTCCATTGTCAAAAGATTGCGGATTAGTCTTCTATTCATACGTCTGGGAGGAGACTACCAAGGTGGAGGTGATCATGCAGAAAACTCTGAATAACCATCAAAGGGATAACATAATCTGTGTCAACCACAAAACCACTAGAGTGCAGTCATCTGCTGCTAATTTACTCAGGTAATGCTCGTCTCGACATGTAGAAGCCCCTTTCTTTATCTCCATTGGGATCGCTATCTCTCCGGCTGGGTAAAGACACCAACTGCCCAACCAGTCCCTTGTGTCCATACAGTAGCCACGACCCACACTGACTGTACTGAAGTCTGGCTGACCATAATGCAGCACACTAACAACTCTAGGTCCTCTACGTTGACAGTACCTGGAACTCGTACACTCGTACTTGTGCAGCAGCTGACTTCTCAATACCTTCAGCCACAACCTGTCATTATGGACACCTCAGCTACCAGACCAATCCAGCCCCTGGCAATGAGCTGCACTACTTCACTGTGGCGACAACAGTGGTATCTTTTCTGTAAATTGAAGGTGGAAGGGGAAGAAAGGAAGGGAAGGGGAGGAACTGTTGTTGTCAGTTGCACTGGGACTTGGTGCAAAGTGGTGATGAGCGAAAACGGATACTGAACCAGGAATTGCACCTGGGATCTCCTGCTTACTAGGCAATATTTTTAATGCAAATGTTCTGACCTCTTTTTCTGAATGAACTTTCCCAGCACCCAAAGGGAAGGTGATGGCAAAGTGACCAGGTGTCACAACACAAGGTGTGGCCACCATGTCCCATTTCCTCCACACCACCTCCCCAGGAACCAAGGAAAGTGTAGGTACAAATAACATCTATGATTTATTTATTTTCTTTCTTAGCTGCCAGGCAATGGACGATGGAACAGGAAGTATCTCTGCCACTTGGGGGGATACGTGACTCCAAATATTTACATATCGTATTCATTACAGAATCTCGAGAGCATGTAAACTATGGTACAGGAGCCCAGCTCATAGTTGGGACATCAGGCGCTGGCACCACAATGCTAAGACTCTTCCAGTTTCCTTATATAGCGATGGTCTCCACATTTTTGCCAATAAGCAATGTCGCCTCTGCCTCTTATTTCAACCATCCTGTGTGTTGTGAGAGCAGCATAGTTTACTCCATGTGTCACACGATGTCCAGCATTCTGTGAGAGCCAATCGATGGAAATGTGTTAATGTCGGTTTAGCGCTTGACACAGACCTCGAAGTCCTGGTGGAAAAACATAATGTATGGCGTTGTACGGACCCATAGCGATACACTGCCGGATATGTTACAGGAAAAAAAAACATCAGATCAAACTGCTTATGAAATAACAACATAGGGAATCTCTCTTCTGATTGATAGTCTCTATTATGTTGTCCCGCTACATTACGGGTGAAGCAACTTTACACTGCTCTGTGCAATACACTTTGACCACTAGCCCCCTGCTACAGTGGAACAATACCTGCATATTTAATAGGATCATCACATACTCTCGATATTAGCACGCAAATTGTATTTGTTATCGATGTGCCAGGAGAGAGCAATGCGGTAGTATCTTATGAATTTCTTTCCAGGGTGACGTTAGTGAAGTTTTTATAGTTCTCAGTTTATGTCTTACGTGATACAAAAAAACAAGGAGTTAGGGAATGTCTGGGTGACAGGCAGGAATGCACCCTGAGAGACGCAGATTTCCATCAGACTGTAGTGTCTGTACGTTGTTTGGAAATGCACCACAATGCAGTAGCAAAATCCTCGTCCTTCTTCCAGTACACATTGATGTGAAGTCTTCCTCACTTTACTGGTAAGAAACAACCAAATTTCTCACAGATTTAAAGATAACCGAATTTCTACAGATTGGTTGTTGTAAAATATTCAAAGAGCTATATCACCCTCAAAAATGTATCCATCTGACCTAATACATTTTTCACAACATTTCTTCGATTGATTAAAGCAGTTTTCAAGGTCAGTCGAACCTATGCCGCATAGTGCCACCAGCGACATTTGTGTCATTTTTTCAGTATACGGAGCATGCTTCCCTTTTAAGTTCCGTTTCATTCTAGAGTACAAGAGATGATTCTCAGGGCCGAATTCGGTGTATTTGTTATTGGTGGAAAACGGCCTGACAGTCAACGTTGTGTGAGCAGCAGTACTGTCACAGTGTAGCAACTAATTCCTCGATCGCCTCCAGAAACCGTTTTAACCCTTTAAAATGTTTTTTCTATATATATATTTTTTTTTTTTTGAGCAGATTTCAAGCACATTTTCCTCTCACATGCCCATATTTCACTGTTTCTTGTGACACCCAATGGTATACGAACCAATAGAAAAACATATTACTGGATAGTGCTTTCCTCCGTCCTGAAAGACAATGGAAGCGGACAGCACAATTTTTAACAGCAGTATCACCCATGTTTCAAACAAACTCCGGTGCCCAGCGTGAAACTCTAAGCACGAATATGTAAACTTCTGCATGTCTCAGCTGAAGATGAGCCTTAAAACTATCTAAATCCAGTTCATAACAATAAAGTGATATTTATGTATTATGTCACCTATAGCTATGTAAGGTACGCACCATCTAATTCCACTTAACTCTCTCCTAGAAGCGATTGATTTTCTTCGTCTAGAGATTGATGCTACTTCTGCTACATAATATAGATCATTTGGAGTATGCTACATACAGTCATCTTGTAACAATCCTCCGTATTTCATTAACAGCTGATGTACGTATAACGTACGGGGGAACTTGTTCTGTGGTATGCCATTGCTGACATACACTGAACATATATCTCCCATTGGCAAGGCTATCAGACTGCAAATCTGATTGTTTGGTGTGCAAATTTCCTTGTTGTTACACAGGAGCAATGACTATTTATACTGTACTAATACCGCTGTATTCATAGCTTTCTGTATGTTTTATCTACGGGTACACACTGCCAACTGATTTCGTTACAGTGTTACCTAGCAGTCTGCTGTCGTGCTATTAACACTGCCCAGCAACTGTCAGCAGATAAAACTTTGAATAAAATGATAATATCAATTAACATTTGTACGCTTTCCTTCTCACCCAGCTGCCACTGTCTAATAAGCTACTTTTTACCTGCTCAGAAATCTGTCTGATATCAATGTAATTCAATTAGTCCCCTATACACCGAAGGCTATGACCATCATGCATCAGCTGATCATAGCGCCTCTTAAGTATTGCTTTCCTACTTAACACACAGAATATATACACACATACACCCATGCATACATTCAAGCATACCGTAACCACATCAGAAATACCTGTTATGAAAAATTAACTACTGGCATAAATATATCATAATCTATGATCGTATGTCGATAAGAGATAAAGTTACTGTTTAACATTAATTTCAATGCTTTTTGTAATGCATGTCGGAAAAAAATCGCAGCACCATGAAGGAGGTATGATACTCAAACGAAAGCTGGCAGAGTTGTTTCTACATTTAAAAGCTGATTTTGCTAGTAGGATGCAAATCAGGTTTGCCTTAAATACGCGCTGTAATGGTCGTGAATGATACTCACCTTTGAAACTAGACGTCCTGAGTTGATGTTAGTCAAGAACGCCTATAAGGCGCAATATCTCGTGTATTAAAGTGACCGCTTTCGGCACGTTTATTCAGCCATCTTCAAGTTATGGGCGCCATTTAGCTGCAGCTGGCGGTGCGATGAACAGCTGCATGTGGTCACAACCGCTGTGACCATACGCAGCTGTCCACCACGTCGCCAACTCCAACCAAATGTTGCTCATAATCTAAATATGGCCGCTTATATGTGCTGAAGCCGCCCATTTTAATGAAAAAGATATGCTGCGATCTTGACTCTTTTTCTTGATTGGTCATGTATTATTTTGATTCCAAGGAACCAGAATTTATTCACTTATCGCGTATCTCATTTCTGCTACTCATCATTACTTCCGTCTTCCTCCAATTTCCTCTCAACCAATAGCGTACACTCATTAAACTTGGGAAGTGACAAGCGATCAGGCATGTCAATTTTCATTTAATATCATAGTAATACTCTAGTTAGAGTGTAATTAGGGGTCAGAATATGATAATCACGTTTATAACAATGAAAATGTTTGTACTGGCCTAGAACTACCTTCAAATCTTAACTATACTCAATATGGTCAGCTCTTCTTTTATTGCCGGCCGCGGTGGCCGTGCGGTTCTGGCGCTGCAGTCTGGAACCGCGGGACTGCTACGGTCGCAGGTTCGAATCCTGCCTCGGGCGTGGGTGTGTGTGATGTCCTTAGGTTAGTTAGGTTTAAGTAGTTCTAAGTTCTAGGGGACTTATGACCTAAGATGTTGAGTCCCATAGTGCTCAGAGCCATTTGAACCATTCTTCTTTTATTTTTACTTTTGACAGTGCGTGAGAACAGGGTCTGGATCTGCGACCGGCACAGAAATGTGTGACTTAACGAAAAAGGCAGCATCTGGCATCTGCGCAGGCAGCCACCGTCAGGCGTTGTCTCCATGAAATTCGCCTCGCCGGAGTAGCTCCAGGTGGTCGGAGCTGTTGTGCGTATATGGACGGCTAAATAGATGCCAGGGAAGGGGCTTCTTCAGTGGAAGGCCAGCACTTTCCCGTGTTCTAAGGAGCGCCTTCAGCAGTTAACAAAGAAACACAGCTTGCAGTAAAATAAGAGCCAAGCCTCTGGTGTAGCTTTTCACTATCAGAGTACGTCTGCTATGAGGCTAGTTGCTGGGCGCGGAAAAATGTGATTGGTAAAAATGTTTACGACCCCACAAAGACGGAGCAGAACTAGTAGTATTTTGAGAAAGATGGGGCAACCGGAAAGTCATTAGCGTTTCATTGCGACACACTTTCTTGGCACGAATTTTGTGCAACAAGAAATCATACCACTGGCCGGCTGGGTGTCCTTATTAAGTGATTGGTGGGCATGTCCTATTTAGCAGGAGGAAAAGGGCAGGCTGTACGAATGATCCAGTGAATAGGTGTTGGTTGTGGCCCGGAGACGTGGACATACCGAAGATTTTTTCCAGATATAACTAGGCAAGGATCTGGTGCGAATCTTAGCAGCCAAACAGGGTGCAGAGATCGTGTTGGCGGAAGCACGACCGTCGCTTTGTACTGCAGAAACACAGGCCAGATGGCGTCTTTCTGCAGATACTTTGCTCAAAATTTACAGTGGCCATTATTAGGAGCACCAGCGTTATAGGACAGCTATTGGTCTGTATTTTCTCAGATCGTTGCAGTTGTCCGTTTCAAGTCCAGCATTGCTTCAGTAGATGCATGTGTTCCTCAATCTGTCAGGCTAACAGTCACTGCATTCGTTGGAATGAAAACCTGTGAGTGATTATAGAAAGCCAATTGCATATAAAGGTCATGTTCTCATTTACCTCCAAGTAATGCTGAAAACCAGCAGGTTTATTTGCTGTTAGTTACCTACGGCACATTTTGTTATACCAGTTCAAGTTATTTCATAGTCAGATTCGTTTCAGGCGCGATTGTAATTAAATTAATTAATGTGTTCCTTTAAAACTTGTTTCTCTTAAAACCTTCCGCTAATGTCAAATTTAATACTATGTAATTCTCCACTTCGGGATTCACAGCAAGTGCCATAAATTCTGCCCGTCAGTCATCCCATTGTGAACCATAATTTCATCTTGGGTATTAAAGGTGTGTCCGGCTCTTGATTAACATCTTGGGTCAGGGTAAACGTTTTAAACAAGTACAGGACTTTTGTCATTGAATCTCATCACTCTGAAATTTAATCCCACTCCCGACCCTCCCTCTAATTTACCTCATTGCTTCTTCGATGTATAGAATGAGCAATGTGGGCGAAAGACTGCACTCGAAAGTTACAGTGTCTGTTTTAAGTTTGATGGATTGTTAATTGAGGGGTTACCATGCTAAAGGGGCTAAGCACCAATTTTGCAGAAATAGTGTTGTATATTTTATTAGGTGATATGTGAACAAGGCTTTTACATACTAAAAGTCCTATCTCCAATGGTGGATAACGAGGGAGTCGAAGGCCAGTAGATGACATAAGGGGTAACTCCTTACGACTTGTTCATGCTAGGTGGGATAAGTGCGGAAAGCAGTACACGAGTTCGCCATACTAGAGATAGAGATTATACATTTCCGCTTGCTCCTGACGTTCTGTGCCCTGTCTATTGGGTGTCTTCATTGGCGTTACAAGAATATGAGTAACGCAGCAAAGCAAAGTAACGGAAAAACTGATAACGCTAAAAGAGGTCAGTTATTGAGAAAAGAGCAAATATGGGGAAGCGTTTTGTTCCTGATGTTGCAATCAGCATCATAGCAACAGCTCGCAATAAGCAACCATTTAAAATTGTTCAAATGAGAGGCAATAATTTTGTGGACTTTCAGCAAGAAGCTGATCCGATCATTAACACAACTTAGGTTAATAGAAAAAAAGCTTTTTTTTCAGTTCATTCCGGTGTTGGTACATGCAACCAGTATGTGTCATACTAAGAAACAAGCACTCTTCTTTGCGGTGTTAAACTTTTTATTATTTCCGAATGACGTGATATTTAGGCATCTTCGGATTAATTGATATTTGGTATCGATGGGTACATCGGATACCAAGCACAGAATATCCCAGTAGGTAAAGGCCCTTTCTCAAAGTCTTCGAAACATTGCGCGGTGTCATTGCGGCATGTGACGCAGTCCAATGAAAACCAAACGAGATCGGTTCAAATGGCTCTGAGCACTATGGGACTTAACATCTGAGGTCATCAGTCTCCTAGACTTAGAACTACTTAAACCTCACTAACCTAAGGTCATCACACACATACATATCCGAGGCAGGATTCGAACCTGCGAGAGTAGCAGCAGCGCTGTTCAGGAATGAAGCGCCGAGGACCGCTCGGCCACAGCGGCCGGCAAACGAGATCGGTCTTACAGTAAGTCTTCACATCATAAACATGCTGACTGCCCACATCACACTATGATGTAGAGACTTGCTGCAGGCCGGATTCCACTTGGTTTGCACTGGACTGCGGCACATGCCGTTACAAGGACACCGCGCAGCGTTTTTTAATGCCTTAACAAGGGGCATTTATGTGCTGGGATATTTTATGCGCGGTATTCCATGTACTCACCGCTACCAATTGTCATTCAATCCCTAGATGCCTAAGTAAACGTGAAACGCTTCATTGGCAAAAACAAAAAAATTGACAATGCATTCAAGACTGCTTGTTTCTTCAAAGGTTAATACCTAAGTTTTGCCTGAAGGGTTGAAAGCACCACGCTTCGATTAATTTCGATGAAAAAAAAATACATTTGGTAAAATAGAGGGATGGTAAATGATAAAAAGCGTTGAAAAAACGGTGGCGCAGAGAAGATTTCAAACTTAGGACATTCACGACGTCATTGCTGGAAAAGGATTGGCTTCAGAGAAGAAAAGAGATCTCGTATATATTATGGATTACCTACGTGAGATGCCCAGTTTTACAGTGAATTGCGCCAAGTCTGAACAGTAGAATCATTACTAAAATTGGAAATGCTACAAATTTTGTTTGTTGGAGAGCCAGTTTAACATCTCAGTGCAAATGTATTCAGAAAAGTCAGTGTTTACTTAGTGTATTTTGTATCATGATAACTTGCTTTGTTAAAGTCAATGAAAAAGTACTAATCTGGAGTTAGAGTATATTTATTTATCTTTACGTTATAGTAATAAAGTTTATTCTGGACTATGTTTTGTCCGCGACTTCGTTGTCATGGATGTCGAACCCACATGAACTTTGAAAAATCCTGAAGTTTAATGTCGTTGAGAAAAACGGATATAAAAAACTGAAGGTGAAGCTGTTAGAGGTGCGCGACAGTAAAGAACTGATGTCTTTGTAAGCACAAATACAGATATCTGAAGTATGAAATACCAATAGATCTGCATTGGGGGACAGCAATCGTATCACTTCACTTATATTGATAAGACACGATGGATACCTCTGAAGAAATGTACGACAGTGATTATTAGTGCCAACTGGACAAACGTACCAATAATATTACTAGCGTCAACTCGACGAACTTATCAGTGATGGTTGTTACACGAATTCAAGAATAAATTCAAGAGTGTTTATGGATAACGGGATTAAACTGTTAACATTATTATTAAGATGAGAAACGTATGAAAAATACTTTTCACGAATTCTATCATTTCTGTTCTGATTTTTTACTTTAGTTTTATGAAATTTCTATTGTCCTCATTTTTTTCCAAGGTAATAAAATTATCCTTCCACGAAACTGAAGTCAATCCACATAAAAAAAATTTTCCTCCATTTCTTATTTTCTGCTAATTTTACTCATTTTCATGGAGAACTTACGCTTGATCAAAAATTAGATTGTGTCAAAATTGTTTTTATAAAAAAGAACCCAAATGTACCTTAGATAGTTTCCCTGTGTCTCCTAAGGTTTCCAATTTCCTGTACAGGCCCATTTAAAGAAAACACTTTGTTTGAGCTGATAACTCGGCTTCTAGGCGGCGTATCAAAATGAAACATTTACCAAATTTTAAGTTAAACTTCGAGATAGAAAACACTTTTGGTAAAACAGAGAAGTGAAAAATGAGAGGAGTGTTGAAAAAAGGGTATCGTAGTAAATATTGGAAAACGATCACATTCTGTGGGGCCACAGGTGAAAAAGTATCGTCTTGAGGAAAGAAAAGAGACGTAGAAAGGTTTACAAAATACCTACCTTAGGTCCACAAACAATGTTAGAGCAAACGATGAGAGGAGTGAAAGGTAAAACTATTACTAGAGTTGAAAATATGACAAAATTTGTTTGTTGTACTTTGCCA
The DNA here is from genome assembly GCF_021461395.2 of Schistocerca americana. NCBI lineage: Eukaryota > Metazoa > Arthropoda > Insecta > Orthoptera > Acrididae > Schistocerca > Schistocerca americana. Next base: position 498,406,824 of record NC_060121.1, read on the forward strand.
GTTAAGCATTTCGGTGCAAATTTCTTGAGAAAAGTCAGTGTTTACGTCGTATTTTTGGATTATAAAATGTCCGAACAGATCTCAGAAGGCCGAATGGTGCCAATCAACCGCCAGGTCATCCTCAACCGACAGCCGTTACAGGATACACTTCGAGGGGCATATGGTCGGCACACCGTTCTCCGGGCAGTTGTCAGTTCTCGTGAGGAGAGACGCTACTTCTCAATCAATTAGCTCCCCCATTTGGCTTCACAAGAGGTGAGGGCACCGCACTCCCTAACAGCGCTCAGAAAACCCGGAGAGTCACACATCCAGAGTGACTGTAGGAGGATACAAGATGACGTGGATAGGATTTGTGATTGGTGTAAAGAATGGCAGCTAACTCTAAATATAGATAAATGTAAAGTAATGCAGATGAATAGGAAAAAGAATCCCGTAATGTTTGAATACCCCATTAGTAGTGTAGCGCTGAGCACAGTCACGTCGATTAAATATTTGGGCGTAAAATTGCATAGTGATATGAAGTGGGACAAGCATGTAATGGCAGTTGTGGGGAAGGCGAATAGTCGTCTTCGGTTCACTGGTAGAATTTTGGAAAGATGTGGTTCATCTGTAAAGGAGACCGCTTACAAAACACTAATACGACCTATTCTTGAATACTGCTCGAGCGTTTGGGATCCCTATCAGGTCGGATTGAGGGAGGACATAGAAGCAATTCAGAGACGGGCTGCTAGATTTGTTACTGGTAGGTTTGATCATCACGCGAGTGTTACGGAAATGCTTCAGGAACTCGGGTGGGAGTCTCTAGAGGAAAGGAGCCGTTCTTTTCGTGAATCGCTACTGAGGAAATTTAGAGAACCAGCATTTGAGGCTGACTGCAGTACAATTTTACTGGCGCCTACTTATATTTCGCGAAAAGACCACAAAGATGAGAGAGATTAGGGCTCGTACAGAGGCATATAGGCAATCATTTTTCCCTCGTTCTGTTTGGGAGTGGAACAGGGAGATAAGATGCCAGTTGTGGTACGAGGTACCCTCCGCCACGCACCGTATGTATGTAGATGTAGACGTAAGGAGATGAACAAATACAGGGATGTGTAGGGAAATAATAGGCACCTTTTGCGGAAATTCACCAGGATGGTGTTACGACGGGGCTCAGCAGCTGTGGCGGTGGGGTGCTACGCGACACGGGGCGGTGAAGTGCGGTGTGGGAGCGACGGTAATGGCCCGCCGCAGGCAGCGCTATCTGCGCCCGCATCAGCGCGGCGCGGCGCGGCCCGGTAGCGGCGGCGCGCGCCACTTGCTACCGGCGGCCGCAGCCGCAGCCGCGGTCACGCCTCGCCGACAGATGGCCCGCCGCCTCCCCACGCCCCACGCCCCACGCCGGACGCCCGCAGACCGTTCCCGCATTTCACGCCCGCCGCCGATAAACATTAGTGCCGTGCTCGTCGGTAAACTCGGCGTATATCTCCCGCCGGAGCTACAGATCGCCGCAGCCGCCTCCGTGTTTCTCCATGTGTCAGCCTGTTATCTGCGGCGTCATGCGTCGTCGCGGGAGCAGTCGCCGCCGCTGTTCCCACAGTTCCACGGGGAAGCCGTGTAAGGGTTCCGATGCCGTTAACAGCTGCGCTATTGGCAGTGTGTGCGCAGTGAGAGTCGCTTGTAGGCTTCTTAACTGTCGCTAAGCATTTGACTACCGAATGAACCGACTACTTCCATTCCCACCGTACAAATGACGGCATTTAATTACGTCGAACTAGTTAGTCCTTCTCCTTTAACACTGCTTGATGTCGAGATATTTCCATTAATAAAATTTTGAAGATGCACTCCAGCGAAGTCCACGTTGTACTGGATGGTTTTAATTAAAGTCCAGATGTTCACTGGGTTCCACCATGGGCTGTAATTATCGTACGGCATTGAAACTTGGACACTACTGGCCATTAAAATTGCTAAACCACGAAGATGACGGGCTACAGACGCGAAATTTAACTGACAGGAAGAAGATGCTGTGATATGCAAGTGATTAGCTTTTCAAAGCATTCACACAAGGTTGGCGCAGGTGGCGACACCTACAACGCGCTGACAGGAGGAAAGTTTCCAACCGATTTCTCATACACAAACAGCAGTTGACCGGCGTTGCCTGGTGAAACGTTGTTGTGATGCCTCGTGTAAGGAGGAGAAATGCGTACCATCACGTTTCCGACTCCGATTAAGGTCTGATTGTAGCCTATCGCGATTGCGGTTTATCGTATCGCGACATTGCTGCTCGCGTTGGTCGAGAGCCAATGACTGTTAGCAGAATATGGAATCGGTGGGTTCAGGAGGGTAATACGGAACGCCGCGCTGGATCCCAACGGCCTCACTAGCAGTCGAGATGACACGCATCTTATCCGCATGGCTGTAACGGATCGTACAGCCACGTCTCGATCCCTGAGTCAACACATGGCGACGTTTGCAAGACAACAACCATCTGCACGACGTTTGCAGCAGCATGGACTATCAGCTCGGAGACCATGGTTGTGGTTGCTTCAAATGGTTCAAATGGCTCCGAGCACTATGGGACTTAACATCTGTGGTCATCAGTCCCCTAGAACTTAGAACTACTTAAACCTAACTAACCTAAGGACATCACACACATCCATGCCCGAGGCAGGATTCGAACCTGTGACCGTAGCGGTCACGCGGTTCCGGACTGTAGCGTCTAGAACCGCACGGCGACACCGGCCGGCGGTTGCGGTTACCCTTGACGTTTGCAGCAGCATGGACTATCAGCTCGGAGACCATGGTTGCGGTTGGTTCAAATGGTTCAAATGGCTCCGAGCACTATGGGACTTAACATCTGTGGTCATCAGTCCCCTAGAACTTAGAACTACTTAAACCTAACTAACCTAAGGACATCACACACATCCATGCCCGAGGCAGGATTCGAACCTGTGACCGTAGCGGTCACGCGGTTCCGGACTGAAGCGCCTAGAACCGCACGGCGACACCGGCCGGCGGTTGCGGTTACCCTTGACGCTGCAACACAGATAGGAGCGCCTGCGATGGTGTACTCAACGATGAACCTGGGTGCACGAATGGCAAAAAGTCATTTTTTCGGATGAACCCAGGTTATGTTTACAGCATCATGATGGTCGTATCCGTGTTTCGCGACATCGCGGTGAACGTACATTTGGAAGCGTGTATTCGTCATCGCCATACTGGCGTATCACCCGGCGTGATGGTATGGGGTGCCGTTGGTTACACGTCTCAGTCACCTCTTGTTCGCATTGACGGCACTTTGGACAGTAGACATTACATTTCACATGTATTACGACCGTGGTTCTACCCTTCATTCGATCCCTGCGAAACCCTACATTTCAGCAGGTTAATGCACGACCGCATGTTGCAGGTCCTGTACGGGCCTTTCTGGACACAGAAAATGTTCGACTGCTGCCCTGGCCAGCACATTCTCCAGATCTCTCACCAGCTGAAGACCTCTGGTCAATGGTGGCCGAGCAACTGGCTCGACACAGTACGCCAGTCACTATTCTTGATGAACTGTGGTATCGCGTTGAAGCTGCATGGGCAGCTGTACCTGTACACGCCATCCAAGCTCTGTTTGACTCAATGCCCAGGCTTATCAAGGCCGTTATTACGGCCAGAGGTGGATGTTCTGGGTACTTATTTCTCAGGATCTCCTCACCCAAATTGCGTGATACTGTAATAACATATCAGTTCTAGTATGATATACACTCCTGGAAATGGAAAAAAGAACACATTGACACCGGTGTGTCAGACCCACCATACTTGCTCCGGACACTGCGAGAGGGCTGTACAAGCAATGATCACACGCACGGCACAGCGGACACACCAGGAACCACGGTGTTGGCCGTCGAATGGCGCTAGCTGCGCAGCATTTGTGCACCGCCGCCGTCAGTGTCAGCCAGATTGCCGTGGCATACGGGGCTCCATCGCAGTCTTTAACACTGGTAGCATGCCGCGACAGCGTGGACGTGAACCGTATGTGCAGTTGACGGACTTTGAGCGAGGGCGTATAGCGGGCATGCGGGAGGCCGGGTGGACGTACCGCCGAATTGCTCAACACGTGGGGCGTGAGGTCTCCACAGTACATCGATGTTGTCGCCAGTGGTCGGCGGAAGGGGCACGTGCCCGTCGACCTGGGACCGGACCGCAGCGACGCACGGATGCACGCCAAGACCGTAGGATCCTACGCAGTGCCGTAGGGGACCGCACCGCCACTTCCCAGCAAATTAGGGACACTGTTGCTCCTGGGGTATCGGCGAGGACCATTCGCAACCGTCTCCATGAAGCTGGGCTATGGTCCCGCACACCGTTAGGCCGTCTTCCGCTCACGCCCCTACATCGTGCAGCCCGCCTCCAGTGGTGTCGCGACAGGCGTGAATGGAGGGACGAATGGAGACGTGTCGTCTTCAGCGATGAGAGTCGCTTCTGCCTTGGTGCCAATGATGGTCGTATGCGTGTTTGGCGCCGTGCAGGTGAGCGCTACAATCAGGACTGCATACGACCGAGGCACACAGGGCCAACACCCGGCGTCATGGTGTGGGGAGCGATCTCCTACACTGGCCGTACACCACTGGTGATCGTCGAGGGGACTCTGAATAGTGCACGGTACATCCAAACCGTCATCGAACCCGTCATTCTACCATTCCTAGACCGGCAAGGGAACTTGCTGTTCCAGCAGGATAATGCACGTCCGCATGTATCCCGTGCCACCCAACGTGCTCTAGAAGGTGTAAGTCAACTACCCTGGCCAGCAAGATCTCCGGATCTGTCCCCCATTGAGCATGTTTGGGACTGGATGAAGCGTCGTCTCACGCGGTCTGCACGTCCAGCACGAACGCTGGTCCAACTGAGGCGCCAGGTGGAAATGGCATGGCAAGCCGTTCCACAGGACTACATCCAGCATCTCTACGATCGTCTCCATGGGAGAATAGCAGCGTGCATTGCTGCGAAAGGTGGATATACACTGTACTAGTGCCGACATTATGCATGCTCTGTTGCCTGTGTCTATGTGCCTGTGGTTCTGTCAGTGTGATCATGTGATGTATCTGACCCCAGGAATGTGTCAATAAAGTTTCCCCTTCCTGGGACAATGAATTCACGGTGTTCTTATTTCAATTTCCAGGAGTGTATTTGTCCAATGAATACCCTTTTATCATCCGCCTTTCTTTTTGATGTAGCGATTTTAATGGCCAGTAATGTTAACATGCTAATGTATTAATGCGAAACCGATTTACACTAGAAAAAATAGTACCAATTTTGACCACCCGGCGAAAATCTGGCGCTGTACACTCTCTGTACGACGATATGACACCCAGTAATTGCAGTGTTGAACTGAGAGACTATTGCCGACTGAAAGATCTCAGGAGGGGCGCGATGTCATTAAACAGTTTAAAGAAGATTACACTGGATTTGGAAAACAGGGATGAGCTTGGTGTAACAACTGGAACACGAAGGCGTCCTAATCCAGTGGAAGTTATTGGCGAGGTTGCTTTTGCTGTAACTGGACATGAAGCACGCACCCCTCGGTAATGCTAGTGTTCGTGTTCGTGCAGCCTGAAGAATTGTTCATCCCATGGCGAGGAAAGTTCTGGGGTCTATTTTACACATTTTAAACAGGTACTAGCACTAGATCCAGACGGTGCAGCAACTGAAACCTCATAATCCGCAGTAACCTTCTGAATTTGCTCTTCAGTTTCAGGCACGAATCGAAGTTGGTGACATGTGCCCAGGCAATATTCTATGGAGTGATGAGGCACATTTTACAGTGAGGTAACGAAAGTCATTGGGCAGTGATATGCACATATACAGATTGTGGTAGACAAGGTATAAAAGGGCAGTTCGTTGGCGGAGCTGTCATTTGTGTTCAGATGATCCATGTTAAAAAAGGTTTCTCCAACGTGATTATGGCCACAAGGCGGGAATTACCCGACTTTGACTGCGGGATGGTAACTGGAGACAGATGCATGGGACAGTCCATTTCGGAAATACACTCCTGGAAATGGAAAAAAGAACACATTGACACCGGTGTGTCAGACCCACCATACTTGCTCCGGACACTGCGAGAGGGCTGTACAAGCAATGATCACACGCACGGCACAGCGGACACGCCAGGAACCGCGGTGTTGGCCGTCGAATGGCGCTACCTGCGCAGCATTTATGCACCGCCGCCGTCAGTGTCAGCCAGTTTGCCGTGGCATACGGACCTCCATCGCAGTCTTTAACACTGGTAGCATGCCGCGACAGCGTGGACATGAACCGTATGTGCAGTTGACGGACTTTGAGCGAGGGCGTATAGTGGGCATGCGGGAGGCCGGGTGGACGTACCGCCGAATTGCTCAACACGTGGGGCGTGAGGTCTCCACAGTACATCGATGTTGTCGCCAGTGGTCGGCGGAAGGTGCACGTGCCCGTCGACCTGGGACCGGACCGCAGCGACGCACGGATGCACGCCAAGACCGTAGGATCCTACGCAGTGCCGTAGGGGACCGCACCGCCACTTCCCAGCAAATTAGGGACACTGTTGCTCCTGGGGTATCGGCGAGGACCATTCGCAACCGTCTCCATGAAGCTGGGCTATGGTCCCGCACACCGTTAGGCCGTCTTCCGCTCACGCCCCTACATCGTGCAGCCCGCCTCCAGTGGTGTCGCGACAGGCGTGAATGGAGGGACGAATGGAGACGTGTCGTCTTCAGCGATGAGAGTCGCTTCTGCCTTGGTGCCAATGATGGTCGTATGCGTGTTTGGCGCCGTGCAGGTGAACACCACAATCAGGACTGCATACGACCGAGGCACACAGGGCCAACACCCGGCATCATGGTGTGGGGAGCGATCTCCTACACTGGCCGTACACCACTGGTGATCGTCGAGGGGACACTGAATAGTGCACGGTACATCCAAACCGTCATCGAACCCATCGTTCTACCATTCCTAGACCGGCAAGGGAACTTGCTGTTACAACAGGACAATGCACGTCCGCATGTATCCCGTGCCACCCAACGTGCTCTAGAAGGTGTAAGTCAACTACCCTGGCCAGCAAGATCTCCGGATCTGTCCCCCATTGGGCATGTTTGGGACTGGATGAAGCGTCGTCTCACGCGGTCTGCACGTCCAGCACGAACGCTGGTCCAACTGAGGCGCCAGGTGGAAATGGCATGGCAAGCCGTTCCACAGGACTACATCCAGCATCTCTACGATCGTCTCCATGGGAGAATAGCAGCGTGCATTGCTGCGAAAGGTGGATATACACTGTACTAGTGCCGACATTGTGCATGCTCTGTTGCCTGTGTCTATGTGCCTGTGGTTCTGTCAGTGTGATCATGTGATGTATCTGACCCCAGGAATGTGTCAATAAAGTTTCCCCTTCCTGGGACAATGAATTCACGGTGTTCTTATTTCAATTTCCAGGAGTGTATTTAGCGACTTCAATGATCTGCCATCCAAAGTGTCAACAGTGCGCTGAGAATACCAATGTTCAGGAATTACCTCTCATCACAGACAAGGCAATACCCCACGGCCTTCATTTAACGACCTGAGAACAGGGGCGTTTGCGTAGAGATGTAAGTGCTAACAGACAAGCTATACTGCGTGAAACAACCGCAGAAATCAACGTGGCACGTACGATGAACGTGCCCATTAGGACAGTGAGGCAAAATGTGGCTTTACTGAGCAATGGCAGCAGACGCGAGTGTCTTTGCTAACACACGACATCGCCTGCACCGCCTCTCATGGGCTCGTGACCATGTCGGTTGCATCCTAGACGATTGGAAACCTTAGTATGGTCAGATGAATCCCGATTTCAGTTGATAAGGACTGATGGTACAGTTCGAGTGTGACGCAGACCACACGAAGCCATGGATCCAAGTTGTCAACAAGGTACTGTGCAAGATGGTGGTGGCTCCGTAATGGTGTGGACTGTGTTTACGTGGAATGGACTGGGTCCGCCGGCCGTTGATGGAATTCATGTTCGGAAACAAAGATTAAAGTTTTTTGGATGACAACCTGCCCACAGTTGTTCGCGATTGGTTTGAAGAATATTCTGGAGAGTTCAGACGAATGATGTGGCCACCCATACGGCCCGACACCTGTCCCGTCGAATATTTATGGGACATAATCGAGAGGTCAGTTCGTGCACAAAAATCCTACACCGACAACACTTTCGCAACTACGGGCACATATAAGGCAACATGGCTCAATATTTCTGCAGGGGATTTCCAATTACTTGTTGAGTCCACACCACGTAGAGTTGCTGCAGTACACTGGGCAAAAGGATGGTTTGAGGTATCCCATGAATTTTTTTCACCTCAGTGTATACTGCAGTGTGTAGTGAACACTCAGAACTGCCGAATTTGGGGTACCGTTAATCTGTGTGTTGTGCGCGAAGAGTCATTTGCACTCACCGTATATGACTGTGTGATGTGAGTTCACAAGCACCTTTACGATCGGTCCACAGAAGGCCCGTAAGGTGTACCGTCACGTCTGCACGTTATCGAGACCTCCTTGTACTGCATGTGATTCCCGCTTTGGAAGAGAGCAACTGTGAGACACCACCGTTTTCATGCATAATGACGGACACATCATGCCTCTCGAACAGCGAAAGATCAACTTATTGCAACCTTCCACGAACATGCTACCTCCAGAGATTTTCTAGATGCATGGTCTGCGAGGTCACCTCATCTGAATACGCGACTTTTGGCTCTCGGAATATATAAAAGAACGCGTTTACCAGGGACGCGTACAGTCTCTACCTGATGTGAAAGCCAGTATACAGGAATACATTGCTCAGATTCCAACGAAACTGCTGCGAGCAAGTGTTGATTACATTGTTTTAAAGATGCAGCATCTCGTCGACGCCTCCGGTGCTCACACTGAACAAAGTGACAGTTAATAATGAAATCAACATTATGCCTTCCTCACTTGTCCAACCTTTGGTCCCAACACCTCGTTCCTAATCCATTACATTTGGAAATATTTCTACACGTATTTCTTGCATTCGCAGAGCCAGATTTGCACCTGGTGGCAAAAGTTGGAACTATTTTTTTCCATCGTAAATATTTTCCTCATTAACACTTTAAAATATCCGCCAGGTTTCTCTGACATACGATAATTCCAACACATACTGTACTTCTGTGAGTATCTGCACTTTAATTATAGCTGTCCAGTAAAAGACATCATCTGATTACTTTTATTTGACCTAAACATGTTGCAGCACTTTTGTGCTATCTTCAGTGAATTTTATTGATTCTCCTTCTGAAAATTATTATTACATGTTAACTTCTTGATGAAGTTACACGAATTTGATTTTCAGCTTGTTTCTCGTTTGCTTACAAAGGAGCGATAATTAGGCATCAAATTTTAGCTTAATTTACATGCACAGCTAAGGACCATATATTATGGTACATGGATACGGGCTTTGTCCACTCTTCGCCTTCATGAATGCTTGGAATCTGCTGGAGACGCTTTCAGTGAGGCTTCTGAATGTCAGCAGAGGAATGGCAGCTCGTTCCTGTCGTGAAGATTAAGTTCCAACGCATCCCAAAGGTATTCCATTCGGTTCGGGTGTGGACTCTGGGAAAGTCAGTCCATTTCAGCAATGTTATTGTCCAAAAACCATTTCCACGCAGATGCTTCTATACGATACTGTACGTTGTTATCCTGATACAATTATAACTGTACGCAGTACTCTATGATGCGGAATGTGTTCATATCCTTCCGTGTTTTCTTGAGCCCAGTAAGGGGTCACCACCATAACCACGAAAAACACCACTTCCTCCGTACTTCACTTTTTGGCACTGCACATGATGGCATGTAAAGTTCTCCAAGCATTCGCCAAACCCAAACTTCCATAGAACTGATACATCGTATAGTGTGATTCATCATTTCAGATCATGTCTTTCCAGTAACCTCCTGCCCAGTGCGTCGCTCTTTACGCCACATGAAGCGACGTTTAAGACCGACAACAGAAACGTGTCGTCTGTGAGGAAGAGTACGATCATAGCACCCCTTTATTTTTAACGCCCACAGTTATTGTGCTTGTTGGATTGCTGGTAGTACTATGCGACTCTCAAGTGATTCCTTCCGCTGATTGCGTGCGATTTCTTACAGCAAAACGTAATGCCTAATGATCGCTCCTTTATAAAGGTGAATAGGTTTAAACCAAAATTCATACAACCTCTACTTAAGCTTAGTGTGAGAGAGAAACAACTGGACTCGCATTTCTGGGGGGGGGGGGGGGGGGGGGGAGGTGAGGTTGGCTCATTCTACCGTCCAGGTACCCTGATTTTAGTTCCTCTGGTATCCCGAAATCGATTAAGGAAAAAGCTGCGAGGATTCTTTTGAAAATTACAAAACGTGACGTAATGTTCCACCAATGAAACTGCAGCTTACTGTGTTGCACGTTCATGCAGAACTTTGTGTCTCAGATTCCAGAGCGGTAATTTTGATCTAGGTTTTACGTTTTTTCGCTAAATTGTTGGATGGTCTGTTTGGATACTGCTAGGTTTCTTCCCTGCTCTAGCTGTGTACCATCTCTAACGACTTTGTCATCGCCGGGTTGGTCATACCTAACCTTCGTTTCTTGTCTCCTACGAACGTTTTACATGTTCTTATGTGATGAACTTCTCATGGTCGTGGTTCACAGGCATATAGAATTTGAAGGATGCCTTATTAGCCGTTGGCTGTCGAAATTATGTATTTTGCTATTACAATTTTGTCCTCTGGCTATTATTAAATGGCACTGCAAAAGATATTGCTTCATACATGTCAAATGTTAAAATCCTCCGACATGTATACATGTCATTGTCAGTCAGAAGATGTAGTTTTGACGATGACATGTACACATGTCGGAGGACTTTAAAGCATGGCGCGTACTGAAGCAAAATCTTTTGGCTACCACCTGATAATGGCCAGAGGCCAAATTTGCAATAGCAAAATACATAATTTCTACATTCAACGGCGAATGTGACGCTCTTCAAAAAAGTTCTTAGGTGTTTTTAATAGTAAAGAGAGAATTATTCAATCGTACGTATTATTATAAAAATCTAACAGAGTCTTGAAAGTGGGCTAAGATGATGCCGCAGTATTTGTGTTCGGCATGTCCGTTACTTCCATTTAGTGTAGTTACTTCCAGTTTCTGAAGTGCTGTCTGGGTAAATTGAAAATCTCACCGTTAAAGCGATTCATGAGCTCTAGAATAGAATTACCCGTTGCTCTTTCGTATACTGTTTGTTTATTAATTAGTTGGTGTAATTTTTATAACCATTTGGCGGCTCGAAGTGTGCAATGGAAATTTTGCAGGCTTCCAATGCATGAAAAGTTTTAATTACAATCATGACAAGATGCGAATGCTTTCGCTGTTCTTTCTTGCTTGTCATTCCTTTCAGTTTTTCTCTTTAACCTTTTACGAAAGTAAAATCGTTCCAACTCCATGTGAAAAGTCGTACGTTTTAGAGTCAACTGGCTGGAAATTTAGATAAAGTTACATTTGGTACATGTACTTTCGTGCCATCTATACAAAACGTTTTCGCCACCGAATTCGACACACTGGCCTCCGTGGTCTCGGGATTGACTCACGTCTCTGTTAACGGCGTAGGTTTCCCATGTGCCTTGAGAGTTGTTGCGTGTACATGAAGGAGTTTGAAGGCTCCGGCCGTCCAAATCAGATTGCTGACGGTTTCGTAAATCGCTTAGATTAAATGTTGGGATGGTTACTTTGATGGTTACTTTGATCCTGAATCTTTCAAGATTCCTAAGACGTGGACTTGACTCCGCAGGCTGTAAGACACTGTGTTCCAATGATAACTGCATATATCTATATAAATAAAAATGTAAATGTTCGTTTCTACAAAATCGTAAATCTTCAAATGCTCTTCACAGACTGCTTTGTGAAATTATGACACAACGTTCCACCGAATACTGGCGTATATGATGGGTAATGAGTTTGAGTAACTTCAGATCGAGAGATGTATGGAGGACTCTCAAGTGTAAAGACAATGTGTGCCGGATACATACTTACTCGCTATAGGTAGTACTGGTTTTTTATTTGCGAGATTCTATGATGTTTGCTAACTGTAAAAGGAATCAAAGCAGAAGTTGAAAATAATTAAGATAAAGAAAGGTGTTTGGTTACGGACGCAGCGCGAGTATTCGTAAGGGATAATTGAGACAATGTATAGCTCTCACATACGATCATTTTGTAAAGCTGATTGTTAATGTATAACAAGTTTATTGAGTGTGTTAATTCTGAGTATTATTAATTTTAAAAGAGTCAAAATACAAGTTTTAAAGTTACTGCCATATTGTTACCTACCCCAAGTCAATACCAGTTCCCAGAGCCATGTCAGTTTTGATTAACTATTTTTCTCAAGATGTTACTGTGTTACTCATATTCGATTTAATTAAAATGTATGCTAAGCAACGATCTTGCACGACAGCTGTTTGCTAACTATACATTTTAAGTACTATCAGGGAGCAGTGCGAAGAGCGTTACAATTTCGCAAATAAAAGGAAGAAATTTCAGAGATAGCATTCATTAGACACAAGGACCATTATTTTCAAATTGATCAAATTTTATTGATTACCAAGTCCAATTTCAAATCAATAGTGTTGCATAAGATTCAGTTTTTGTGTTACGTAAATTCATGCAGTTCTGGTTTGGTTTGAAGTTATTGACAGTTTACATTCTCATAACTGAATCAAATTTACATCCTCGCACTAGGAAAAGTTCAGAACAGTGCAAAACACTTTGCCATGTACTGAACTTACATATATATATGAAGGGGAAACGTTATTACGAAACATTTCGATAACCTTTTGAACTATTAATTTAGATTTTTACACAATATTCTAATGCACATTTGGATGGGCATAGGCTGCGCCCTTTGTCCCACTTCAACGCGGGGTCGGCTTTGTTGCTGTGGATGTGGTGATGTTAGCGTCATAGGGTGGCCGGATGGCCTTCCTGTCGCCACCCCATACCCCCCCCCCCCCCCCCCGGGACAGAAATAGTGTATCCCAGCTGTCTGCATTTTTTGTAAGTAGTGAAATAGTGCGAACATTTTCAGGTGTCTATGAGTTGCATAACTGAGGCGAGACGTGGGGTTTAGTTCAGTAATCATCTAGTGGCATGTGGAAAACCGCCTAAAAACCACATCCAGGCTGGCCAGCACACCGGCCTTATCTTTAATCCGCTGGGCGGATTCGATCCGGGACTGGCGCGCGTACCCGAGTCCAGGAAGCAGCTCATTAACGCCCGCAGCTGACCTGGCGGGTGGACAAAGGCTATATATTTTTAATATGTATAACACAGAATATATATATATATATATATATATATATATATATATATATATATATATATATATATACCCTAGCCGAGCCTCAGGTACAGGGCGGGTCGCAGGTGGCGGATAGCGAACGATCCATCAGATATGGTGGACAGCTGCGAATAAGGGGAAACCCAAATAAGCAGTCCCGGACCGAGGCGGCAGCATCACGAGGGTGTGGGAGGGTGACTTTTGGCAAGGGTCACACTCATTCAAAAACCACAGAACCCGAAGACGTTGCTGTGTCATGGCGAGTAAGTGCCGCCATTACAATAAGCACTGTCAACACCCAAATCCAGGACGCGTCTGAAGTGGGAACCATCGGCATCCTGGTCAGCGTCTGTTCACACAATGTGCGGCTGGTCATAATGCGCCAGGAACTAACAATCCCTGGTTCTAAACACGCATTGGAAACACTGGACCAACTTGATTACAAGCAAGTATGACTCGTGCAAGTAATAACAACATTACCCCAGGTGGTAACAAATCCACCCATCAACAGATGGCAACCAGGGATTCGGATTCTGGGGAACCTGGACTTACACGATTACATCAGAGAAAGTCGGAGCTCTCCAGCAAACTACCACTTAAAACACCTACATACATTGGAACCTTTAACATAAATACATTAATCCAACCAGGAAAACTTCTAAACCTTACAACAGAACTTGAAAAGCAAAAGATAGTAATACTAGCTTTACAGGAGACACGTTTTACAGATGAAGAAACATCAGATTATGGCAACTATCGCATCTTTAAGAGCAAGACGGATAAACGAATCGGAAGAGGAGCCCCCCATCTCGGGATGGCGTTTATCATACACAAGAGCGTGCTCAGCTCCATCAAGGATGTTACTCCCGTAAGTAATAGGATAATGACGATGCGCTTACAATGTGCCAACAAAACATACACAATGGTTAATGTTCATGCTCCCACAAACGGAGACAACAAGAAAAACCCCATAGAAACAGAAAAGTTCTGGGAAAATTTGGAGAATATAATGGCCAAGATTCCAAAAGATGATACAAAAGTTCTACTCGGCGATTTTAATGCCCAAATTGGTAGAGAGAAAATCCACCAAAAAACCGTAGGCAAATATCCTGCACATAAATTTACCAATAAAAATGGTACAAGGCTCGTCGAACTATGTAAGCAGAATAACCTGAAGATAATGTCAACATCTCTAAGAAAATGTCCAAGAAAACAAAAGACATGGAGATCTCCTATACAACAATTTGGCGAGTTTCAAATAGATCATGTGGCGATTTCATACCCAGTACAAAAAGAAATTTACGACGTCCAAGTACGCAGAGGAGCAAACATTGATTCAGACCATTACCTAACTAGAATTAAAATCAAGTTTACAGCACGAAGAAGTCATCAGAAGAAAACAGAAACACAGAAATATGACACCAAGAAGATTAAAGAATCTAAAGTAAAATAAGAATGGGAGAAGGAAAAGGCAAACACATGGGAAGAATTCCATTCTAAAATCACGCGAATAGCTAAGGAAACTATTCCCTTGAAAAAGATATTCAAACACCCTTGGTGGGATTCAGACTGTGAAAATGCATTGGAAAGGAGAAAAAAGGCATTTCAAGAATATAACAGTAAAAAATCACAAGAAAGTCTACATTTATTTAACGAGGTTAGAAAACAGGTTTCAAAATCTATTAGGCAAGCGAAAAGGAAGTACACAAAGGCACAACTGGATGCCATAGAAGAAAATTTCCAAAACTATAATACAAGAGACTTCTATAGAACTTTCGCAGATAAAATACGAGGATATATCCCTCAAAATTTATGTTTCAGAAAACCAGATGGTAAATTAGCCCTAACAAACCAGGAAAACTGTCAAGTATTGGCTCAATATTTTTCTAACCTACTAAATTGCCCAGAACCTAGTTTAAGGTTTCCGAAAGAAATCAGTGCTAACGCTCAACCGGATTCATTACCACCAACACAGGAAGAAATCAAATGTCACATTAAAAACTTAAAAAATAATAGAACATCTGGCGAAGATGGCATTGTTGCAGAGCTATTAAAAAACCTAGGACCAAAGACGTTGCAAGTGCTCACAAAAATAATAACAAAAATATGGGAAACAGAAAAATTACCAGAGGATTGGAAATGTGCCCTTATTCACCCGTTACATAAAAAAGGAGACAGAACAAATGTCAATAACTACAGGGGAATCTCACTTTTACAAGTCACCTACAAAATTCTCTCAACATGCCTGCTGAAAAGAACACAAGAGCAGCTGGAACGCCAAATTGGTGATTATCAAGCAGGCTTCCGCCCCGGTCGCTCATGCATAGAACAAATATTTAATTTAAAGACAATATTAAAACACAAAGCAATTAGAAATGCCCCCATAATTTGTACATTTGTAGATTTTAAGAAAGCCTATGACTCAATTGACCGGCAATCTTTGTTTAACATTTTAGAGGAACTTGGACTTGACTCCAAAACGCTAAGGCTTATCAAAGAATCACTGACAGACACTGTATCTAAAGTTAAATTCAGGGGAGAAATCTCTGAACCTTTTCTCATAAAAACTGGAGTACGTCAAGGTGACGGGCTATCTCCACTTCTGTTTAATATAGTCCTGGATAAAGTCATTAAGGAATGGGAAAAAGAATTAAAAAATCAATCCTACTGGAAACCAAGACATCTTGGTAGAACCAAAGACAACGTGGAGATATCTTGTTTAGCATTCGCGGACGACTTGGCCATACTTGCAGATGATGAAGAAATCGCCACCAAACAAATAGAGATCCTTAAGGAATGCGCGGATAAAGTAGGTTTACAAATTTCGTTTCAAAAGACAGAATTTTTCTGTACGAAATTCCATACACACAGTTTGAACACAAAATATGGAAAAATAAATAGAGTAAAACATTTTAAATACCTAGGTGAGATTTTGGAGCCAACCGGAGGCGAGAAAGTTGCACAGAAGATCAGACAACAGAAAATGAAGAGAGCATATGGTATGACACATGAAATATACAATAAAAAGTGCATCTCCTCGAACACAAAAATCAGACACTACTGCGCAGTAATTAAGCCAGCAGCACTATATGCTAGTGAAACGCTCACACTCCACACAAAATGTGATTTAGAAAAAATACTAAAAGAAGAACGCAAAATTATGAGAAAGATTTTAGGTCCAAAATTAACAGAAGAAGGATACCGGATACAATCAAGAAGAACCACAGAAACTATATCAAACCTGGCAGCAGACATAAGAAGGCGAAGATTAAAATTTTATGGACATGTCACTAGACTTCCCCCCACACGACTCACCAACAGAATTCTCGCTTACATAGAAAAAGTCAAATCAACAGCACCATGGATTAGCCAAGTAAAATTAGATTTACAAAAAGCAAATATTGAACTTAAAGATGTCAAAGATAGAAAAACTTTTAGAAATAAGGTGGAAAAGTGGATTGTATTGTCGGAGAAGGAAGCACTAAAGAGACCAGGAACAAAATGGACAGAAGAAAGAAAAAGAAAACATGGAGAACGAATGAAAGAAGTATGGAAGAAACGACATCAGAAAGCTTTGCGTGATCCTTCTGGGTCCATTCGCGATAAGTAAATAAGTATATATATATATATATATATATATATATATATATACATATATATATATAATACGTTGTAGTGAAACGTTGTTAGCGAACTGGATAGTTGTATTTATGGATTACTGGATTCTGATTATAGTACTACTACAGAATCTGTATCTGCAGTAACAACAAAAAAGCCTCAGCATCAGAGAGAGGGAGGAAGAGGAAATGGACAGAGGGGTGGGAGGAAAGGGAGATAGAGAGCGGAATGGAGGAGGTGGACTGAGAGGAGGGACAGGAGGAGATGGAGAGCAAGGAGGAGGAGAAGGTGGACATGCAAAGCCGGGGAGGAGGTGATGGACAGGCAAAGGGGAGAGAGAGAGGTGGGAGGAGATGGAGAAAAGGGAGTGAGGAGAAGATTCACTGAGAAAGAGGGAGTAGGTGATGAACAAAGAGAGGGAAAAGAAGGAGGAGATTCGGTGAGGAGGAGATGTACAGAGACTGGGAGGGGGAGAAGGAGGCTATGGCCTATGCCCAATTCCAGTTCGTATTAAAAACGTGTGCTTTCTGTTTTATTTCTTTTCCATTTAGTCAGACTGAGCCAATGCAACGCGTGGCTTGGAACCACTAGTTGCAAAAATAAAAAAATACAGCTTACAATAACGCTGATAAAAAGAAAAGAGAAATGCGAAACCAACTAAAACCTTAATATATGTGAAATTCTTTGTGGGTGATCAGCAGTGCTAACTAGATTATCTCAAAA